>NC_134366.1:61352063-61419563 GCF_035582795.1 Mycteria americana
GTACTCTTCCTTTTCCTTTTATGAACTTGTCAGTGAATTCTGGCATGTCCAGGTTTAACACTTTTTATTTTCAAAGCAAATCTCAAAGTACCCTGTGAGGCCTGTAAGGAAAATATTTGATTCTGGTGGATTTTCTCAGGTTTTTCTCTGCAACAAAACTTGGTTTTTTGGAAGTGCTGCATACGCAGAAAGTAAAGGCCACAGTAACACATACTAACATAGTTTAAATAAAACTTATTCTAATCACCAGATCCAATGAAAAGCAGCATCAGAATTTGACAGAAACATTTATGATAAATGCATTTCTTGAAAATAATATTATCTGGATTTCAAAATAATTCAGACACAGGATTTTTCAGAAGTGCTTCACCCTAATTTTAAACTTGGTGTGAACTTCTCACTAATTTCAGTGAGAGCAGAGGTAAGTTAACACAGAAAAGTTGTGGAAACACAAGATCTGGTACACAAAACAGTGTGCAGTTTAGAAAGTGGGATAGTGTAGTCATGGGGGGAACCCTTCGAAGTGCCTGACTGAGCATGACCTGTCTGCTGCCTCTCAAAACATCCCCATACTTCACACCACCTTGTGAATCTCTATGGATAAAAGAGTTATTTGAGGAATAATGTGAAAACGAGGAAATCTGGTTAAGGACTTTAATAATTACATTTTAACTTTTTGAGAAGAACATCTATTTTCTAACTCAGGTTAGCATTAAACTTCACCTGCCAAAGGTGTTACTGTGGTTTATGGGTAGTGCAAGTGGGAACTTCTCATGTCTGTTTTTTGCTGCTGGCGAGCTCCCTGGCTGGATTAGCTCTAACAGCTGAAATATAGTCGGATGTTATATTACTGGAGTCAGAAAAGCGTGATGGATGTTTGGGGGATGTAACCCCAGCTAGGTTCCAGCTTTAAATCATTATCTAGCAGGGTACTTACTATGTCATTATGGCCTGATCTCAACATGAGGAACCCATGAGTGTTGAGCTTCCCAACCACCACTGATGCTCCAGCCACCACTGCTGCCCTTGGTCACCTTTCTTCTTCACATACTTTGTCTTAAAGTCTTGAGCATACTTATTGCCAGAACGCCAGAGGCTCTGTCCAATATGAGTTTCCAGTGTGATTAAACAACATGTGGTAGCTGAAACAACAGAAATAAAAATTTGTTAAGGATCTCAAAAGCAGTCACACTTTGTGTGAGCCAGTACAAGAAAGAAAAAGATCTAAACAAAACATAAAATGCTTGCAACAGTTTGTCCTTCTTGGCCTTCCTGCCTCCTCCTTTCTGTGTATGTGTTCATATATGCACTTATGCAATGGAGTTTCATATATGTATTAAAGAGTTATTTACTACCCTTGCATTTTGAAAATCAGGATACTTACAGTGTCAGAGAAACAACTTTCCTATGGACAACGGTGACTTGCAAATAATAGTTTGCTATCTGCACACATCTTGCATCTTCTCTGGACTGTACTTCACCTTCTACTTTGACAATTCCCAATAAAATAATTTAAACCAAGATTATGATTACAGCAAATCTTAATAATGAGAGAACTATGCCTTCATCTTCCACCTTGTAAGTCACTGCCTCATACGTTAAGTTGTTGCACCAGCCAGTAGGTATATCTCAGGTGCACCAAAGAATCAAAGATAACTTAAAAAAGTGTATGTGTTTCAGATGTGTTTCATGTGAATTAAATTAATTTGTCATGGGATTCTCAATTCAATTTTTGTTCTAGAAATATAGATGTAAAATATATTTTTATATATATACTATGGATTTTTATTACACATGTATTCCACTAGGTATAGTGAAAACTAAAAACTTTTAGAGAAATATCATTACTCTACATAAGTTACTAAACTAGGTGTGCAAAACAATTTTTACTTTACAAAGTCTCCATTATTTAGTACTTCTAAAATATAGTGATTTCCTCATCCAGATTAAAATTATTATATTGGCTTCATAGGTTCAAAAGGTAGTCTAGTGGTCTGAGGCACAATAACGATGCTCTGAAGAAGTGTCATGCATAAGTTTATGCATGAGCCACATGCTTCTCACGGCCTGGGGTGTGAACAAAATAACTGGGGTTGTTAGCCAGAAGGAGAGGAGTCACGTCTATCAGAAGGAGCTTTATGGAGGGAGTATGCATAAGCCCTGCCAGCAGCTGCTGACACAAGGTAGGAGATACATCTGCAAGTCTGAGATTGCAAAACCAGTGGGGTAAAGGGAGAATGCACCGAAAAACAAACTGTCTTGAAATGTTTCCCTTAAGAGTTGCCAAGAAAGGTCAGCTTTGCACCTTTCAAAGGCAAAGAATACATTTCATACTTCGTCCTCCCCAATAAATTTAACAATTTATTGTTAAATTAAACACAACTTACAGAAAACATACAGTTTTTTTCGCTATCTGTATGGTCTTTTCAGTCTGGATAGAGGAAGACAAAAAGGAGGACAGAAGTACACATAGAAGGTGTATGATTTGCCATATTGCCAAAAAAAAAAAAACAACCCAGATTAAAATGCTGAGTGTTTGTGTAAAAAAGAGACTTAATTTTTGTCAGCAAGTCAGACAGTACTATAAAAACAGTAGGAAATTATAGTAAACCACAGTTTTGGAGAATGTTCCATAATCTCAAACAACAGAAAAGTGAAATGAGACTGAGAAGTGTAACAAAAGTACAAACATATCCATTTTATTTTCACATGTCCAAAACCTTTTTTTTATCCTCCCCTCAGTAACTTTTTCACTGGTTCACTCCCAATTACTGCAAAAAAAAGGTCAAGAATGCAAAATAAAATGCACAGGGTCATACTGAACATCAGCACTTGCTTAAACAAAAGTACAAGAACTGTGGTGGTAATTGAGGAGTTTGTAGTTTTGGTTTGTAGGACTTTATAGCTGATCTACTACTTTTCCAACCTCAGAAAACACAAAAACTAGTGTCTTTGAAAAAAAAATAGCCTAGAAAATAAGATGAACACAAACTTCTGTGAAATTCATTATTTTTTACTTTGTGGCTGGCACAAGAAGCAGGATTATAGTGATGAACCCATGGAGGGTATACAGTGTGCGCAATAATTCAGTGTCTTTGTAGGAACTTGTGCCATCAGAAGATTCAGATTACTGCAAGGCCTAAAGCAATAATACAGGGAAACAAAAGCAAAGGGGTTTTTACCCCTTGTCTCTTATATGGTTGTAAGCACTCTACGTGACATTGGATTGCAACAGGAAGAGAAGGGTCTACAATGTGAATATTCCCATTGTTAAGTTATGTGCTAGTTAATGATAATGTTTAGGAGGTACAAGGTCTGTTTAGAGGTCCAAAAAGATGTGGGAAATATGCAGTACAGCAGAGCACAATGCAAAGCAATTCTTTCTGGCAAGGACTGAGGCACTGAATCTTGCAAGGGCCCTTCTTGGAGTGGCACAGCTCCCTTATGCAGGTCACAGATCAAGAGGTCAAGATACCCTTTAAAGTCTGGAGACCTGCCTACTAAGCTGAAGCAGCACTACTACCACAGATTTACATTTCCAACAATACTGCAATTTGAATTAGGCGGGATCCTGGGGAATGTAATAGAAAAGGGTTCAGTTGAACAATAATGATATCTGTTTTCCTGAAATCACACACACAAAAAAACCCCTTAATCAATTCTCTACTCATAATTTTAAATATTTAATCTGCACAAAAATCAAGGAACAAGATTATTTTTTCCCCATGAACAAATGATGGAAGTAATTTCCATAGCTATGAGTAAAAACCTAATGGAACGGTTTCATATTAACAATTATAAAACTATGCAAGGTTGCTGAAAGAGTCTGAAGAGTACCCAGGTAGAGATCTAAAAGTCTAATATGATGCAGAAGAATGCCCACCACATGTAGACAATATCTCCTAGGGACTGTCGTTACACTTTGTTTAAATACTCAAGTGTTTACTGAGTCATAAATCAAGAAAAAGCAATAGAGACACTGTGTCTTAGGGCAAAGAAGGGATAAAGGGCACTTTGGTTAATTGCACTAGTGGGAAAATCACTTCATAGTTGCTTTCCATCAGCAGCTACTGTTGGCCACTAGCCAAGGCAGAGGATATCAGTCCAACCTACCTGGTTGCTCTAACTACCAAGCTCTTTGATAAGAGAAAGGAAGGTACAGGATCCTCCAGAAGTGCATTTAACATTGAAAATTGTCGAGGTAGAATATTTACTGAATTCAGCATAATTCAAAACTAACTGAGGGAAGAAACAAGCCATAGTCTCAACAAACTTGGTCTTATTTTTCTCTTCACCATCGTAACTCACACAATCCACACCTAAACAGTATATGTGGAGAGGTAGGTAGCAATAGACCTAAGGTGTGAATGCACACAGCATATTCATCACAGACCCAACTTAGTCTCTAGACTTCTTTCCTTCTGCTCTCTTAACCAACTCTGTGTGTTGCAATCAATTTAACTTTCCCTTGAAGTGATGCAGGGAACAGAGATATTTGGATAAGAGAGCTCTCATCATTTTATGTGCTTATGACTTGTTTTTTCCAAACTGACAAAACTTACACAGAATTTTAAATCTTTTCCTTTCTGCAGTGTCCCTAATCAATTATAATTTACTCAGTGAAGACTCAGCATCTTCCATTCCATCCTAAAGGGCAAGCTACTGTCTCTAAAGAAATTTTATTCAAAAATGAAATGTAATCACTCCATTTCATATTCTACAGCTCTGAGTATCCAATTCAAATAAGGTTACCTTCCATGTAACTTTTATTTTCACATGCAATTCAATACCTTTAATTGAAAACATCAAGTAATACTGCCACAGCTTTCTTGGTTCCACTATGTCAGGAAGACAAAAGCAAATTTTATAAGCACAATGAAACTTCTGATCAACTATACCTCTAATTACAGCTGCTGGAACAATTAGGCTAAACATTTTCCACCCAATAGTTAAAAATGTTGCTCATGAAAGCAACAAAATATTAAATTAAATGTAATAGGTGAAAAAAAAGATCTCTTGTGCTAATGATATATTTCCTCCAACTGCTCCCAAATGTTCTGCTTTTTAATACAGATTCCAGTGAACAGTGATGTATCAAGACACATCAGGTATTAATTAAACTGAAAGATCCTAATAAGATAACAAGCTTACTTGCATTTATTGAATTACTCAGGTATCCCTTGCTTCAAAAGTAAAGTATGTAGGTTGCACATACTTTTGAAAGCTTTCCTATCTCTCTCCCCACTAAAATACACAATATTATTATTTTCTCCTTTAAAGATACTGATGCTAAGTGTTCAGAAAAATTCCAGAGTCCTAGTGGTAGGAATATCTGTAAAACCAGTCATAGTATCAAAGCTAGATAACAGACCGGGGGGGGGGCTGTGTGTGTGTGTGAATTTAGTGCTTTAGTCCTTCAAATGAACAATGAAAATGTTGACAGATTTGAAATCAAACCCTTTCTCTTATAGCATCATTCCTTTTTTGTTTGGATTCAGTCACAGGTAAGCTAAAAAAATACTCAGCTGTTACAAACCCATGAATGAATGTTATGCTTGCACTCTTTATCAGGATATTTGTTCTCAGCGGACTATTTCAAAATAACCCTGCTCTTTATTACTACATCAGCCTCAGACAAAATTGCACTGTTCTGGTTATGAACAGCTAGGAATATATTCATATGCAAAGAACAGGTTCTCATAGTATTTTGTGACAATAAACAAGTAGAAAATAATTTTGTAATTACTTAAAAACAAGAAGGATTTTACTCAGAATGCGTAAGTGACCTAGTATTTATTGATGTACATGCAAGTCACCAAAGAACCTCTAAATACAAAAATAATCAGGTGGTTTACCCTATGTTAAGAAATTAAAAAGCTGCCAATAACTCCTTCCTTTGGTAGCTGATTTAGTAAAACTTTTATGAAGACAGTAAATTTCATGTTTTAGTATACATGACAGTCACATTCTAGATGTTAATAAGCAAGACAAATAGAAATCAATATCCCCCAACCTGAGCATGAATTTTGTCAACTTCCAATTATTATCTTGCTTGTGGGAAAGATCAAAGAATAATTGAGGTTCCTGGTCTTGATGTCACAGAATAGATAGACTATTTCAGTTGTGAAGAGATATAATCCCAGATATAACATGCTTAACCTGGTTACATTTGACAAACGGTCTGTAGGTGGCTGCTGAAGTCGTATGCATTTTGTGGACCATATATTTCACAGGAAGAAAAGCAAACTACATTAGGCTTATATTATTTACATAGTCATTTTCTCTTTAATCCTCAGGTGAAGGGAAATTTAATTTTACAGCTATACTATATTTCAGTCTACTTACTATAATAATATTTCCTTCAGACTATTTTGTATTGGAAAACATCACCTAAAAGAAAACCCCGGAAAGAGAAAATACATGCATTTACCACATTTGCAGATGCAAAACTAACTTGCTTAGCAAACTAGACAGTAAAGAATCAGTTTTCTTCTACGAAATGGAAGTTGAGATTTTATTTCTTGATTTGAAGAAGGGTAAGGAAAAAACACAACCTGGAAAGCATCAGTCACCATCTTTTAATGTGAAGTAAGGGTAGTGTGAATGCCAAGACTGAAATGCAAGGATGTACAAGGATGGGAGGTAATGCTGGTAGACATCTTCAGCATGGGTCATCCCTCTTCATTTATTAGCTGGAAGCACTAGCATAAAAATATCAATAGCAATACATTTGTACCCAAATATAGACTCTTGAACATCAGCTGCTCTGTTTTTGACATCATGTGGTTAATATTACAGCAGTTAAAAAGCTAGAAGTAGGTTACCAGGAGGAGACAGTTTCAAAGAATTGGCACAATCTCACTTAGGTGAATGAGATACAGAGCTCCCACCTTGTCACTCCTGAAAGTGATTCTGCACCCCTCTGTCATTAACATATACACTCCGTCCCATCTCCTCTCTGATAGTTTCCTTTCGAAGTGACTCTAAACATGCAAACCCACTGATGCTGAACTATAGCCTAACTACCTTCTAATAAAGCCATTTAAGTATGTGCATTTTAAAACATTTTCAAAAGATTCAGGTGAGTAAACTTTGGAGATGGAGGGAATTCTCTCTGTGAGGTCTCTGATCAACCAATGTAAAGCTAACGTAACCAGGACATTTTCAGGAACTCATTATCTTCATGTGTTCATTTTTTGGAACGTACATCAACACCCAAACATCACATTTTGAGACAGGATATAGCAGGTGTAACCTCAGAAACTGCTTACCCTGATTACCTCAGTTTTATACCACAAAGTCTATGATGGATCCCAATGCAAAAGAATTACTTACCAGGCAAACTACCTACACACATTCAATGTTTTGGTTCAGGAATCAAACAAAAGCCTTTCTTTGAGATCTAAGCTATACAAAGGCATGGTCTAGACAACTCCAAAGATTGTTTCTAAATTCTCCAGTGACACACCAAATCTCAGGCTCTTCTGGATCTACTTACACACAGAGCTTTTCAAAAAAGCATATGAAAATACATGCTTTTATATGGTATATAGCATCCATATTATATCACTGCAGTAGTTTATAAAACCTGAATGAATTAATAATATACTTTTTTTTTTTTTTTAATTTAGCTTTCTAAGGCTGGCTTTTCATGATTCCCTGAAGTGAGGTTTGCTCTGCCAATTCCTTTGGACTCTACTTTTTTGTTGGGTTTTTTTGTTGTTTTTGTAAGAGATGGTAACAATATCAATGGGATAAAATTCCAAAGCCTTCATCTAAACTGCATTTGTCAATACCTCCTACTGTCTTCCATAATGCCTTTTTCATCACCTCTAATTCCAGAAAAAATCCAAACTGCAAGGAGAATAAAGCTAAGCCTATGCACCAACCTCTTCTACCACAGAAGCATGATGAGCAGCAATTTCTTACCAATGTATACACACCAGCAGAAATCTCTAACACAGCTTCAGTTATGCTGGGAAGTGTGTAGGTTCAGTTATGCCCTTATCTTGCTGCATTTTATTTCATTTGGGAGACATATACAACACAAAAGCCATATTCACCAATATAAATGAACATACCTTACAAGCACTTTGCTGGTATAGAATTCCTTCTTGGACCATTATTTTCATGCTTTATACAAGATAGAGAAGCTTTCAAAAATAGATAATAACACAAGTACCACCTAGAGTAAAGAATAGTTTATTGGGCAGGGGAGAGGGGGGAATACATGTCTTAATAACAGAGTTCCTTTCTTTTCCCTTCTTGAAGCTATGAAATATATTCAAGCACTTTTCCTAGAAAGAGGAAAGAGACAGCACCTAAAAGAACCAAAACACTATTTGAAAATCTCATGCAAGGGGGAAGACATTCCAAACCAGAAGAAAATAATATAAAGGAAAACAGGGGAGATTCCATAGTTACAGATGTTCAAATGGGTATTTGGGATTGGCACAAACTCAATTCTAAAAGAAATAAAGGTAGTGGAGATGAATTCCCTGGATGAAAACAAACAAAGGAAGCTTTTTCCTAAACACTTGCAAGGTGTGCATACGTGAAGTGCCACTCGTTGTATTCAAAAATTAGATTATTCTTAAAAAAATAATTAAAAAGAAGAGCACTTGATTCCAAACAGAACTTCTCTAACAGATGGATAGGGGAATGGCAGAATAATACAATCCCGTCTGCTGTCTGAGTTCCTGCTGAGAGCTACTTTCAAGCTGATAATACAATTCTATTTGCGGCTAAAATCGTGCTGTACTGGCAGTTTAGCTCCTCAGGCTTTTTGCGGGACACACACACACACACGACACAACACACAGATTGTTTTGTTTTGCTTTTACTTTATTATTATGAAGTTTTGCTAAAATGTCAGGTAAAAAATGTTGAATATGTTGCCTTTTATTTCAAAGTCACTTGTGCTAAAATCTGAATTGAAAGCATCTTCTGAAACGCTGTGCAGGAAAAGATCTGGACAAAAGTTTAAGTCCATCAATTTTCAGGACAAGCATGATGGGTAAAATGACTGATTAACATTGATTTCATTAGGTATGTATGCATTCTTTAAAAAGATTATAGGCATAGGTGTTATCTAAAAAGGACTGAATCATTGAGTTGTGGTGTTCATAGCTGCTCCTTTTTTAAACACACATAGTAGGTATGTCTGTTCATTAAAAAACCAAACCAAACCAAACCAAAAACAAACAAACAAAAAAACCCAGTAAGGCTGATATAAAAAGCCAGAGTGTTTCAGGACTGGTAGAAGAGAAGGTTGTATGTTTTACTTGCCATGGATCTGATGCAAATTATATAGCCAAAAGTTGTCCAAACATAATTTAAAATAATGCAATGCTTCTGTAAATATATTAATGGGGAGGGAGGAAGCTTTATTCACTTTTCATGTTGATGTTAAAATAGAAACAACAAGGGTAGACCAAGACACCTTGAACCAAGTTACATCAAGGTACAAAGACATTTCGTGCTCATTTCCTATATATGGATTCAGTCCGGCTCCGTGACTACTGCAAGATCAGCATCAATAGTAATTCCAGTTGCAAGCTTACACTCATCGGCAAAAGCTGGGGTTTTTTCATGGACTAGACTTATAAATGTAAGATGAATACTAGAGATAGAAACACCACCACATAAAAACAGAATGATGTCTTTTACCATCTCACCAACAGCACTATCTCTTTCAGGTAAGGGGCTGACGTACATGGGTATGAAAACAGGAACACAATTTTCAGCTGATGTCCAGAACTTTTTTTACCATAGTAGAAACAATTCATTTTATACCATAATAGTTGTTGATTATACAAAAGCTGTTGCTTGCCTAGAAATAATGTGACCAACAGAATGGCAAAGAAATATTTCTTCTAATTTACAGCAATATTAATTTTTTTTTACTATTACTTAAAGTATTACAGAAGCAGAAATAGTCTTGGAAGCTATTCTTAATAATGTGATTTTATTCTGAAAACCTAAATCCAATTACAATCTTCATGCATCTTTTTATAGATCTATTTGTATAATAATCAACTGTGACATGGGAGCAGCTGAACTGTTAGGTAGAGATTGATACCAACTGTTAGTTTGTCTCCAGTTTAGCCTATATCACTTTTGTTTCATTTCAGTAAAACTCTAGGCCCAAGGATTTAAATGTCAATGTAGATTTAACCTGTAATAATGATAACCAATATTCAAAAGAACTGGAAACCCAAATGTGAAATCTTGTCACTGACCGGCACACTGAGAAGTCTTCTGATACTTCTGCAGCTGTGTGGAAATTTTATTCCTGGTAACAGACCTGGCAGAACTGGACGGGCAGCTCAACCTCTGAAAGAATCAACATTTTTTGACCTACATTTTATAGTCAGGATCTAGTTCAGACTAGTGAGGAAGAATAGCAAAAAGCCTGTACCTGGCTTTCAGGCCAAATGTTCTTCTCTCCTCCCAGCTGCAATGAATTCAGCAATTTAGGACCCTGGCATTTCACTACAGCGATTGTGCCTGCCTTTTGCATGGGGTCCCTATTGTTGGTTCTCTTTAAGGTTCTCTCACCACAGTAAATCTATCTTTTTGGTAATCTATATTTGGAACTGTTTTCATCTACGTCTTTCTTCAAGGAATGGAGAATTTATTTATTACCAAATCCATAGATTTTTAAAGCCAGAAGAGGTTAATAATCTCGCATGACTTGGCAGCCCACAGAATTTTGCCCAGTTATTCTTCTATTTAGCCCAGCTAAACTATATCATTTAAGAGATCTAATCTTAATTTAAATCCCAAGTGACAGGAAATAGTTGCAATATTTAATTAAACTTAAAGGCTTGTATCTTATTTCTACTTCGAACTTTGGTGACTTCCCCTTCAAACCTTTCATCTTATTAGGTCTCTGCTTGCCTGACATGAAAGAGCTTATTGAGATCAGTGTGCAAGCATCATCATTCTCACCTTTTCAAGCCTCAAGGCCTGTACTAGAGCAAAGACTTTATATTCTACTTGGCTCACTTAGAAGAATAAGAGCAATCTGCAATTTCTTGAAAAGGAAGAAAAACAAAGAACCCTGTACTAGAGCAAAGACTTTATATTCTACTTGGCTCACTTAGAAGAATAAGAGCAATCTGCAATTTCTTGAAAAGGAAGAAAAACAAAGAACCCGGTTTTCTGTTCCAAATAGTTCTCAGAACTTCTTCAATGCACAGGAATGTTTTTCCATTCCTGCCCTTTCATGAGCTGAAAAAGAATTACAAAAACATTTGAAGATTTGTAAGTGCTACTCCTTTATGTTCTTCACCTCCTATCTGGCTATTTACTAAATCCTCTCATTTCGAGTGCAATTACTCGTCCACTTCCTCGTACTTCACTGGATTCCTCCTTCTGTTTTATCAATAATATGGGAGGGAAAACTTTTCTAAGCAAAATACATGCCAGGTTCATTTTTTAACATTAAGAATATTTTGCAGTATTAAAAGCTTGGGTTTGTTTCTCTCCAAAGCATATCCCTTCCCTCCACACTCTTTTTTTGCCCCTCAAATTCAGTAGAGATGAAGATAAAATGGTGAAAAAGAGAAGGAAAAAATAAGAAAAAAAAAAAGTTCAGCATTTCCAGCTAGGTTTTTATACTGAATTTGTTTAAAATAGCTCTGAAATATCGGGGTGGGTTAACCTTGGCTGGCTGCCAGGTGCCCACCAAACTTCTCTCTCATTCCCACTACTTAGCAAGACAGGGGGGAGAGAGTAAGATGAAAAAGCTCATGGCTTGAGATAAGAACAAGGAAATTGCTCACCAATTACTGTCACAGGCAAACCAGACACAACTTGGGGAAGATTAATTTAATTTATTGCCAATTAAAAATAGAGTAGGATAGTGAGAAAACAAAACAAAAAACACTCTCCCCCCACCCTTCCCTTCCTCCCAGGTTCAGCTTCACTCCTGACTCTTCTACCTTCTCCCCCCAACTCCAAGTGGAGCAGGCAGATGGGGAATGGGGGGATTGCAGTCAGTTCATAACACTTTCTCTCTGCTGCTCCTTACTTCTCACACTTTTCCCCTGCTCCAGCATGGGGTCCTTCCCATGGGATACAGTCCTTCATGAACTGCTCTAACATGGGTCCTTCCCTGCTGCAGTTCCTGCCAGGAGCCTGCTCCAGCATGGGCTCTCCATGGGCTGCAGCTTCCTTCAGGGCACATCCACCTGATCTGGTGTAGGGTCCTCCATGGCCTGCAGGGTGGTTATCTGCTCCAGTGTGGTCCACCATGGGCTGCAGGGGGACAACCTGCTTCACGATGGTCTCATCCACAGGCTGCAGAGGAATGTCTACTTGAATGCCTGGAACACCTCTTCCCCCTCCTTCTTCACTGATCTTGGTGTCTGCAGGGTTATTTCTCTCACATTTCTCTCACTCTTCTCTCTCACAGCTGCTGTGCAGCATTTTCTACCCTTTCTTAAATATGTTATCACAGAGGCACCACCAGCGTCACTGATTTGGCTCAGCTTTGACCAGTGGTGGGTCCACTTTGAAGCTGGTTGGAGCTGGCTCTGTCCAACATGGGTACAGCCCCTGATCTCTTCTCGCAGAGGCCACCCCTGCAGCCCTCCCTACTACCAAAACCTTGCAATGTAAACCCAGTACAATTAACAATTCATTACAGATTCAGAAAAGGGTTTTGGCCTGCTTTTTTCAGTATTTATACTAGCACTACAAAACAGAGATACTCATACAAAGAGTCATCAACAGAGCAGGACTTTAAAAAAGTAACTAACCATTCATAATTGCATTATTTTAGTTATTAGATTCATTTTGAGTATGTGAGTAATATAAGTAAGGTTTACATAACAGTGAACCATTTGGAAGCACTTATGCTAATGCAGTCTCCAGTTATGCAGCATGAATTAGTTAGGACTTGAACAATAAATGAGTAGTTTCTTGCTCTCAGTGATTAAAATCATTGCAGAAGTTAATGGACTCCTCTGTGAATGGTTTGGCATGCAGTGCTAAAGCAACAAAAAGCAATTGCCATTCTTCAGAACTTTGCCAGGGAATCCACAGCTTTAAAAATTAATATTCACATTCACAGCACAGGTAGACCTTTGCATCCTCTGCTGGGTTATTTGGTTACATGCACAGAGTGAGAGAGCATGCATGTTGTCAGGGGGAAAGGGTGCACTTTGATGTTCCATTCCAAAAGTATAATAAGCTCATAAGTACTGTGGATATTTATGGTTTGCAGAGCATGCAGAGTGAATCCAGGTTATATTTTAGGAACAATAATAGCTTAAACTGTGATAGCGAAATTAAAGAAATTGCTTTCAAACCTCAATGATTACCCTTTTTTTAAATACATAAGTATGAGAGGGTGGTAATTCTGACAGAGTTCATAAGAAAACATAACTGTACTTGTCTCTAAGGCAGCACCATCTCCTTATTACTAAACAAGAACACGTTTCTTCTCTTGTGTGAATTTTTGAGAGGCTAAGGCTTGAAAAGGTAAATTTCTTCCTAACTGGGTCAAGGTGCTCAGCCTTATATTAACAAAGAGTTTCCTGCTCCATTTCCACTTGTGCCCTTTTGAGACAGGCTCACAAAGAACAAAAATAAAAGTCACTATAGGCATATGCTCAACTCAGCTGTGGAAATCACTAAGGTGAAATTATGAGAAACGCGTCGCATTCTTTCAACATGCCTTTCAATCTGAAGCTCCTCCTGAAATGAAAATTACTTATTTTAGTGGTTTACATTAAGAATAATTCAACTGGAGGCTTAACCCTTTATAACTTTGGTGCCTTTTTGGTTTTGTGGTTTTGATTTTTTGGTTTGATGTCCCCATTTGCTCAGAAGGCAGAACAAAGACATAATATCAAGATGAGTAATTTCAAATAGGCCAGAAACTGGAAATAACAAATCTTTAAAACAAAACCTGAAATCTGATCTGAAGAGATGAAACTCTGAGGAATTTCAGGTTCTGGCAAGTTTCAGATACATGTTGTGAATGTTTATCCTATAATTGTCCAGAATCAGAGCTTGCACAGCCTTTTATTACTTGAATAAAAACAATGAAGTGGCAATGCAGCTGAATGGTCCTGTTGGTTCTTGACTGTCAGTAGTAACCAACTGAAATTCACAATTTTCTACAGCACAAGAGTGTAATAACTATGTAGGTACCCAAAGCATGGGGCAAGAATTTGAGTTATGCTTAGAAAAAATAAAAGAAAAACAGTGAAAATGGTGGAAACACATCAGACATGTAAGGAGCCGATGAATAGTTTGGTAACTCATTGTCCTATGTAGAAGACCCCAACCAAAAATTATTAGGATGAAGTAGCTTTAATCTGTAAGATCATATTTTCTGTTTACTTCTACTCATGTAATTCTCTTTGGTTATGATTGAAACGTGATATTGGAAAGTGTTAACATATGCTAAAAAGCAGTTTACTACTAAAAGGTTAGCTTATATCTCTTTAGAAGCATGTATTATTTTGTAAACAAATGAGATAAATCAAAATGCAGCTGGAACTTTGCGATGGATTATTAATGAAACGATTTTTTAATTGTTGAAGATTCTAAAGAAAATATTTAATTAAAAGTAGAGATAAAGAATATTTCATTCAGTATGCAGATTCACTTAAATTTTGTGTAATAATGAGCTCATTAATTCAGAAAACCGTAGCACATACCACCAAAGCAAATCTATGACTCAATATAAGGAAAAATCATTACACTCAAAACTTAGTGAATGAAAAGTTTCATTTTCCCACAATCATCAAAAAGTTTCTTCACTACTTCAATACGATTAGAAAAAAACTTCCTTTGAAGACAATTTAGTTCAATATAGAATTAAATTGGAGTGTGTTACACATATGATAAAATTAAAAATGCACAAAGCAAGAAAAAAAAAAAAGTTCAAGCTCTGATTTTAAAATATAGGCACATGCAATTGCAGATGTCCAATGTATCCTTACAGATAAATGGTCTGAGCAAGAAAAGCAAGTGTTAGGAACTTGACAGGCTTTATGCATGAAAAAGTGTCCAAGTACCTAGATGAACTAAGACAATTCAAAATATATGCACAGGTCTATCATCTTCAAACCATCAGTGCTACTTGACAAACGTTATGCTTTACTTACAAGTATATAATTAAAATAAATCCTTAAATTGCTCTTTCACTGTTAGAAAAGCCGCTCTCATTCTCATGTATCCTAAAACACACAGCAAAAGGGTTGAACTAAATGCAGTCTTGATGTTGAAGTGCATGTTGCAGTCCCATAACGCAAGAAATTAATAATCATTGTGGTTTCTGATCTTAATCTCTTACTTTTCCTTAACATAGCCATAAAATAAGTGCTGTCATTTGCAAAAACTTTTTCACAACAGGAACTGGATATTTAAGGTAGAATACCAGCTCTACCCCCTCTCTCCCCTTTACAGTCTCTTACAACCTCCTGCAAATTTTCTTCTTTTAGTCCAGAATTCTTAGTCCAGAATCATTCCTATAATATAAACCTAATAAGGAGGAGCAGTGAACACAAATTACTTGAAGAGGTACTACTTCACCCACAGGATAAAACTGGAGGAAAAGAATGGGAGAAACAAATGTGGAGGAGTTGAAAGAACGATTTTATTCCTAATAGGTTGTTTCCTTAAAGTGAGCTTGACTCCAGGAAAAGGACATTTATATTAATTTACAATACCACTTAGCACCATAGACTACTGTATTAATCCCAGCTGGAAACAGTTAGTAAAATAGTAAACTAGTAAAATTAGTAAATCCCCCAGTGGACTGAAATATTACAAATGTTTCTAGTTTGAGTGGCATTACCACCTTAAGTTTTCACAATAAAGGCAATTTAAGAACTTCAGTTCCTCTGCTCTTCATCCTTTTTGGTAACTCCTGTAAAACAATCTCTGCATTACTCATTTCTGTATGTAAGTCTACCTCCACCTAGACATTTTGGTCTTTTTATTGTCTTTCATTTTCTTAATCAGAAAAAAGAACTATTGTGGTTCCTCACTACGTTTGCATAACCAGCCATAACTCATCTAAAACTTAGCAGGGAACTTCAGGAATGCAGCACACACCTTCAGTGTGTTTGCGATTGGCAGTGCTTACTGTTGAGGTGACAAACCAAAGAGCAATATAAGCACTAACATGTCAGCAATCATTTCAGTTTGATGTAAAGTCCTTGCCAGATTCACTTCTGGGTTTCCGGCAGTGCAAGCAGGAAAAGCCAAGGCCATGGAAGCCCCTGTGAGAGACTGAAAGAGTTAATGTCTCAAACATTGTGGTGACTTGAGCCGCTATTTGCATGGCGACGGCAGGTCGGTGAGCACGGGGTGGGGGAGAGCAAGAGCGGGATGTGGAGAGCGTGTCGGAGGATGCGCGGTTCCAGGTTCTGCCAAACCTGACCATGTATGGCCAGAGGTAGGAAGGGGCTTGCAACCGCCGGAGAGACCCGTCACGACCACCCCCCTCCCCCAGCGCCTGCGCAGAAGATTGAGAACTTTCTAGAACAATAACCATGTAAGTCCTGAAGGGGCGTACCTGGAGGCGGCGATTAGCCTATAAAAAGCTTGCCCCCCCCCCCCCCGGAAGTGCGCGCACGCCCACCACTGGAGGATTGCTACATCTGTCATCGTCATCGCGGGATCCAAGGGTGGTGATACTTTTTCTTTCTCTTTCCTCCTCTCTTCTCCTTTCCTTTTCTTGCTTCTCTCTTCCGCTGCTTTTCCAATATATATATATATGCAAGTTTGGGATCGGGTTGCCCAGAAAATAGCTCCATTGCCAAATCGCCTTTGTTCATTCGTTAAACTCGTCAGTTCGTTAAGTTTGTCCGTTTGTGGAATTCGCCAGTTAATAAAGTTGCTGGCCAGACTGTTCCTCTGGGTCATTGTCGTGACTCTGCCGACCACGCGGCTCTGCCGAGCAGAGATCGGCTTTTGTCGGTACTCAAACAGTCGGGGAATCGAAAAGATTCACCCCTCTCGCAACCTACCGAGTGGGACGAGACAGCCCCTCAAGAGGGAAAGCCTACAAGAAAAGGAAAGGGCAGGGACTCCTTTCTGTAGAGGAGACGGTGAATCAAATTCCTGGAGGGTCATGTGACATGATAAAACTGTTTAGAAAATGAAAATGAAAACTAGTCAAGTGATCTCTGTCTTCATTAGACTTGGAAAAAATGGTTGCAATGAAGAGTAAACTTTTTCTAACAATTTCCTGAATGAGCTTGGAGGGAGGGAGGAATGCCATGCAGGAAGGACTGAAAAAGAGTAAAGCATTTCAATTTTTTTTTGCATTTTTAAAGAAAAATTATTTGATTCCAACATAGAAAGAGATATTTGTCAACATTTCAAACATGTTTTATTATTTCATTCTACTCTATACCTACATGAAAGTTTAAAAAATTCCAAATACCCCAAAACAATGATATCTTCTCTTTTCTTCTCCCATCCCCCAGTAAAATAGCAAAATTTTAATACTCCATTTTTGTTTCACCAGGAAATATTTTTTTCTCTCTCTTTTTTTTCTTTTTCTTCCCCTGTAGGAGGCTAGAAGGCTACAAACACAAAGGATGAAATCTTGGTCCCTGGTGAAGTCAATAGAAAAATTCCCACTGACTTCAATAGGAATGGAGTATCATCCAGAATGCTCATATTCCTGAGACCTTTGTACTATATGCACAATAAATTACAGTGGGTGTCCACCTGTCATTTTGAATTTTCCTGCTTGTCATTTTCTTTCAGTTCAGAAATTTTTTTTAACCATCTGATTTTTGAGCAATGGGTTTCAGATAATTATGAGAGGGGTGAGACATGGGGATTTTGTATTGCTCTATGATGGCCCCTGCCAAGTGATAATGGATTGACATTGACAAATCCCTAAGAGCTAGACCTGACAGTTAACGGATGCTGTGAGATCAGTCTCAGAGAACAGTTTAAGGTTAAGGGGGCAAAAACAGTGCGAATACTCCACACTTGTCTGATTTTGAGTCTTCCAAACTAAATGTGTTGAGAGCAAGAGAAAGTGAGCCGGCAGTGGCAAAGGGAAAGCAGGGGGAGAAGAGACGGTACAGTGAAATCTTTACATCGAACCCGACACATCAGTCATTGCAGAATTCTTCACGGACTACAGGTAGTGATGATTTATAGGTGGTAAGCTTCAATTTGGGAGGCCATAAGCACATTCTTTGATCTAGACTTCTACAGATTTGTTTCCTATGTACTCAGTAAGTAATAAGTGATTTGCTATTGATTTGTCCACAGGCAGAAGAAAAGTGGATTGGTGCTGTAACCCCATAGTGAATGGGAACTTCAGGGACATTGCTACACAGGGGAAATGCACACAGACAGAAAAATTAACAGATGCTTTTCATGCTCCAAGTTTCTAGCTCCCAAAAATGCTCCAGCTAAAGCTTTAATATTATCAAACTCTACACAATTGCATTTACTTTAAATTGCAGTATTTGAGCACAGCTAACAACAGGAACATATGATAAAAGAAAATCCCTTAACAATCCTGATCTGGAATCCCACGCACAGATTCCCAACATACAGTAATCTGTATGTAAGTAAGCATTATCTTAAAGAGCTTAAAATGTTGCCAAGAATAAGTACATAAGGTAGAAGTCCAACCTATAGCAAATGCTTTTCCAGTTACACAACAACTTAATTATTTAATTCCATAGTTACTGCAAAACGGTACAAAGCTATCTCCTGTGTTTTGCATCGTAAAGCTCGATGACCAATTTGTCATTAAGGGCTATTTTCACTCTAGAAAATTTTGCCTTGACTTCTGTTCCTGAATTGTAATTTTATGGGCTTACATACAGAATAATGTATGAAAAATATCTAATGTAAAGAATTGTTTTTATTACTTCAAGAATGTCTTGCAGCATTCAAACTTATTACTCACATGAAAAACCATATGAGTTATATCACACTGTGTCCTGACCACATCTACTTATAGTCATATTATTTTAAATACAAAATACATTAATTCATTGGTTGAGTTAATCTCAGGAGTTTGCTTTTTACTTTCTGTGATTATTTTAAGGAATAAAATTTTACTAATAGACTTTGCTCATGGACAGATATAAATAAATGGGACTTATGTAAAAATTGATAATACATTGCAACTATTCTTAATATTATTTGGCTAGGTTTAATGAACACTGAACACAGTTGGCAAAAGGAATAGCTTGGACCCAACATAACTGGTAGTAAAACTCCAGTTACCTTCCAATAGGGATAAGATTTGTCCCAATATGAAATCACAATATATAAGATTTCCTACCTTTGAATCATAAAACAAAGGAAAAAGAAAAATTTAAATCAATTTTTTTGTTGTTGCTTAGGGGTGTTTGACAGGTTTTTTAGACTTACTTTTGTTTCCTGTATCTTCAGGTTACTTTACAAAACCAAAGTCAGCTAAACTTTGTTTTAAGCTCAATTTACTAAAAATTTCTCTGTTCAAGGACAGCTTCCCTAAGAGCAAATAACTGGGCTTTAAGAAGCCAGTTCTTTCATCAATCAGTCTTTCATATAACGATTTGAAACAACAGCAGCAGTATGCCATGCTTGATAACATTTTTTGATACCCAAATACTAGGCCTACTCTTTTTTTACTAATAGTAGCTTTAATCAGCTAAGAAAGAAACATGAAAGGATGAGTATGAGAGGTTAGAAAGTTTGCCTCCATGTCTGTTCATTACCTAATAAGCAGTTGTTCTCTCCTCCAGAAAAATGGAGGAAAATACAATAAAACTACAGTAAACAACTTTTTTTGTATTTTCTGATGACTACAAAAACATGTGTAAGTTAAGCCCAGATACTTGTAAGGACTGATGCAGCTCTCATGTTCTGATTGATGCACTAAAGGAGTCAATCTGCTTCAGGGATCAAAAGTACTATAAGCATGAGACAGGATTTTTGTTTCTGGTCTGCAATCACCCATTTAAGTGATTAAGTACTACAATACCGAACTGTGTGTGCATGCCTGCATAACCAATTTAATTGCAGACCAATTTTCATGCAGAAATAATGGGAAAAAAAACCCATACATGTTTTTTTTTTCTCCTAGGGACTGCATAACTGAGTTGGTCATAGTAATATGATATATCGCATATATGTAATATGTACATAATCTGCCATTAAATACTGGTAGCCAGATTCTCAGGGTGAATAAAGCAGAGCTTTTCTATTATCTTTCTGAAGCTATGTAATTTTATATTATCTAGGATCAGAATCATAGTTTATAAAGACTATACAGTAAGTCAAGGTGCATGGTAAATCAAAAGATCATTTACAGAAACATAGACTTCCCTGTTTGCTAAACCAGGTTATTTTATTTTGTTAAAACTGAAATCTTAGGCCATGTGAAATAAAGAAATTTTGAGGAAAAAATGGTGAAAATTTGGGACAAATTGAGACATCTGTTTCAGGAGTACATGGGGAAAAATAGTGAAAAACACATTTAACATATCTTAACTCTTAAAATCATTTTCAAGGCCAAAATGAGCATTAAGAGGAGACATTACAAAAGGTCCTAAAAAGGCATCACTAAGGAGCAGACCTAGATAAAAGACAGTTAATTATGTTCACAGATATTTATTACCTCGAAGTGTCTAAATAAAATGTAGCTTTTAAACTATTATCCAAGCAAAACCAATGATTTTAACTGGTCCTTTTTACTCTGTATCGATATTCTGTAGAGAAAAACATACATAAGCACAATTTCTTAACACAGACCCAATACTAACATGTATAATTTCTAAATGTAAAGAACATCCTGAAAATTAATAATAAACACTCTTTCTCCACCAGTTTGCCTTTCTTAAGAACACCGCCTTGAAAACTATGTTTGCCATAAACCACACTGAATATGAATAAAAACCCTCACTCCCAGTTTTTAAGTGAGGATAAGTGGTGGCAGATACATAAGCAAATGCACAGTTAAAATGAAAATGCATAGAAAATAATTTTCTCAAGAGTACTTCTCTAATTTTGAAATCATAATCACTGTGTGAAGTTAGATATAGCACATGAGAGAGAATTAAAATGCGGACCATTATTTAGCAAAATGAGAACATTCATGAAACAATTGAAAAATGCATGTTTACATTTAGCATTTTACTTTGCTATTTTCCTTAAAAGAAAATCTATATGAATTTATATTGTTTGTTCTTTGCTTTTCTCTGATAGTTAGAAAACAGCTGTTCTACTGCATTGGACTTTGACTGGCTAGATTGCAAGGCTCAATAATCTGTCTTGGCTCAGGGTTAAGTGATGGAATTCATTTAAATGCCCCAGAAGTAATCATCCACAAAGAGTACATTATTTCTCTTTTATGAATTTTCAAACCTAATACTGATGGGTGGCATGCAATTAAACCTGATCAATATGTAATTTAGGTGGGCTGACATGTTTTCAAATTCTCAGAATATAGATTCTTTCAATATTGCAAGAGCTTAGTGAAATACTCGGCCCTTATGAACAGCCAAAGCAGTTTAGTACAGTAAAACAACAAAAATGTGCCTATTCCAAAGACAAACTGGGGAGAAATTAAAATTGCAGACACTAACTTTTCAAAGAATTAATTATCTTAGTAATAAATGGAGACCTTTCTTAACAGAATCAAAATAACCATTTCGATAGAAATTAACATGCAGATATAGAGGCTCATGTACTGCACTATAGAAAGCTGTGGATTATTTTTTTAACAGGGTGTTTAAAAATAGCTCTGAGAGAATTGAATTATGATAACAGCCAGTTATGTATCACAAATATTTCTTCTGAAAGACTGTATTAGCAAAAAATTGAAAAGTTTATTTTTTTTAAATGTGGATTATCATAATGATCCTTTGTGTTAAGCTAATAAACAAGAAGTACATTGCCTTGTGACCCTAAAGGTCATGAGTGACAGTCTCTCGTATCACTAATTACCTTGCTGTCATTTACACAATAAGAATTACACTTGAGTTCTTATAATCTTACATTTTAAAATGTATGCCCAAGGTTCTAGCCTTTCTCTTCTGTTGCACAGACAGCACCCACATTACCATCCAGAAAAAACAGTCACACATTATTCTCTAAGAAAGCAATATTTGACAAAGCAAGGAATTTTTTATCTTTAGATATTTACAGTACTGAAATTATAAAAGCTTATTTATAATTTTGAAACTGGTATTACATAATGAGGAGAGACTGAACTGTCTGTTTTCTCTAGCTGTGATGCATTACTATCACATATAAACCAGATATAAACACCATTTATCAGCTGCTTCTGTTTCTCTTTTTAAATGTCTCGGGATTATTTTTACGTTACATCATTATATAACTTCTGCAAATGCTGAAAATGTATGAATATTCCATAAATATGAAGCACAAATGTGAGCATCACCTAGGATAAATTTTCAGATTTGTCAAAGATTCTGCCAAAACCTGTTTTCTGATTTAAGAATTTTTGAAATCATCCTCTTTTGTATTTATCCCATATGAAAGTATATCACTCATTCTCCTGCAAAGTTTCAATCAGAGATGGCCATAACTAGTGGCAGAATTTTGAAAACCTTTTCTCATGAAGTGGGAACAGACTGGGAGAACGTAGGTTCCTGATATTTCTCAAAGCTACATGGGTGTAAACCTGCTGTAAATCTGTTGACTTTAGTTATTCTGGATTTTTGGAATGTAATTGTACTTAGATCTAATGGATGCACGCAGATCTCTGCCCCCCATGCACACTCAGGGACCATGATATTCATCCTCATGACCCAGGTTAATCCTGCAGAAAGTGACAGTAGCCTTGAATTGTGCTTAGCAAGGAAAGAAGTCTGCACGCTGTCTCTGAGTCCAGGTGATGAGAAATGTGAAAATCACATCTCTTCACAGTGATGAGAAATGTCACTTTTCATAGCAAAGTGAGCGCAACACTGAGACAGCTGAAGAGTGTAATCCAAGTGCCTACACACTCAAAACTCAATGGTAGGAGGTCTGTCAACACAGAAGTACTAGGATATATATGTAGCCACAAATGGGAAAAAATTAGATAAGGCGCTTGCTCTGGACTCCAGCTGGCACCTTTCCCCACTGCCTCAAGGTGCAGCCGGTCCATTTTCTAAATGACTTGCCCAGGCTAAGCACTAAGTAGACCTCTCAAGGTTTTAAATTAGCAAAGAACAGTTGCCCATCACAAAAGCCAAATAAAAGACATGATTATTTTAGGTTAGCTGAACAGAAGGCAGGTTTTTCTACAGAAAAGGAGTTTATATCAGTAACCAGTGATGAAGAAATTCAGATCAAAAAGCAAGAGTATCCTACTACCAAAACAAATTAAAAAACCCAGCTGTTCTGCTGCATAGTTTGATTAACTGCTGAATAGAGAATATTTGTTTGCCCAATTTCAATAACTTTTCCTGTATTCTGTTCAGGACTGGATTTAGGTGAGTGTCACAAAATCAAGGAACCAAAGATCACTGACACTATTATAAATATTTTGTGAAAATATAGTAGATTTACTTAAAAACTGCACCTCCTAGGTGCCAAATGTGCAACTAAGAAGAGGTAGTAGTTACAACATAAATTGAAAATAGAAATATATTCATTTCCAGTAGGGAAAAGCACTCTAGAATCAAGCAGCTTTATAAAAAATGCATTAAGCATTTTCAACATCATGCTAAAAGCTGTAGGCTTAAATAGAAAACATTCATTAAAAATTTTTACAGAAAGCAATAGGTTACTATCTCAGCCAAAGAAAAGTATTTCATTTGTAAATTAATAAGCCTTTATAATAGCTACAGCTGATTGAATTTATGCATAGCTCTGTTGACTGTTTACTGTTAAACTCTTCTCTAAGGATTTATTTCTCCTTTTAACAAATATGAATATGGTATCGTTGCACCACATGTCAGGAGCTCTAGCTCGAGCTCCACAGAGGCACCACACACTTGCAGCTTCCACCAAAATCCATGGGAGCTGGCTGATGGTAGATGTTACATGGAGCCCAGCAGGACCCAGCCCACCCTTGCCTTTAATAAAATGCTAAGCGAGTGCCTTCGATGTGTCATTTCAAAATGCCTGAAGTGATATGAAGGGGAAAACTTTCACTAACCTATTTGCTGGTCACTGGGACAGAAATGACAAAGGATTCTGTCCATTAGTTTTTCAATACAGTGTTCAATAGCAGTAGGAAATTGATGGTGTAACAGTGGCATCACATTGGGGAAACTTACGATGCGGACAATAGCACTTCCAATAAAAGGGCTTTTGATTTTCTGTGTGTCAAACTGTTTTAATATTAGGGCATTTCTAGGTCAATGAAGGGTTAATGTAGCACCATAAATCATATCCAAACAAGATCCCTTAACTGCCTATGTCAAAGTAGTATTCTGCTAAGGTCAAAAAAGCATTAAGAGAAGAAAAGAAAAAAAACACACAAAAGTAGGTTGCAAAAACAATGCAGAGCCACTTCTATTCCACTGCCCCAAAACTGACATTGACACAGCATACTAAAGAGAGTGAATAATAGGTGAATTAGAAATTAATGATTCCTCTGCTATGTAAATGGCAATTAAAGGACACACAATGCTGCAGGCTCTGTCCTAAAACTCTTCTCCATTTGTTTGGATTGAAATTCATAGCATATGTAAATGCAGCAATGAGACCTGGTATGTGTTTACTGAAACCTAGAAATCCGGACACAACTTGCACAGACATGTTCTTACATTTATATTTACAAATTCACCTTTAAAATAGAATTTCAGGGAAAAAAATGTTATGTAGCTAATTTCTTGGTATGAATAAATAATGGCTGCACAAAGTAACACATTATACCTTCAACACAGCACAGCAGCAAAACTCAATAATTTACATTGATTATAATCCTACACATCAAAGTGTTACTCTAACAAAGCAACACAGTGGCTGCTATTTGTAAGTGCCTTCTGTCCTGAAAGGTGTTAGAAAGAACTGTTTTCCTTTCATGGTGTCAAACCGTTAAGTTTTTATCTCATAAAAAACATCCTTTCATCTCCATTACATTTAAGTGCAATTAATAAAATGACAAATTCAATAAAGAATAGAGGAGTTGCAGTAAAGGAATGCATTCACTGTTTTGTTCGTGCTTTTAGTTTAGAACATCTATCACGTAAGGTACAGAGAAAAGGCTTTTGGAGCAAAAGAATCCTTTAGGGACATTGTCAAACAGGAGAAGATCACAGTCCAATACTGTTTTACTACTGAAGTAGTAAGATATACTTAAAATAAAAATTCCAGTCCAGCTTTGGGAGTTACTGTACCTTGTAGTCAGTCCAAGAAAGGAATGATTCAGAACTGCGTAAACTTCGACACATTTGTCATTTAAAATCTGCAAATTTCTGCAATATTCTGTGCTAGCATGTGAAACAAATGGGCTTCTGGGAGGGAAAGCTGCATTGACAAACTCAGCAAAGAGCAATTTTCTGTCATTTAATGAAGGATGGAGGGAGGTCTTGATAAAGTACCCACTCATTACAAGTTTGTTTTTGTACGTGTGTGAGACAGAGAGAATATGTGTGTGTTGATGAAAGGGTAATCTCACTAGTTCAATCTTCTCAGACAAGTTGGACTTGCTAAAAGCACTCTTTATTTTCTTGTAAATTCAGTTAGACACAATTTCACATACATAATATCTGCATGCTGGCAGTTCCTTTTTGCTAAGAGATGCACAATGTTTATCCCTGCTCATATGTTGTCTCTTTTTGTCTGAAATGCATCAGTCAATTGACCAAGTGTTCTCTCCCTCCTTAGCATATATGATATATTATAAAAATGGGGAAAAAAGTTATAGTCCCATACATATTGTATATAAGGCAGTCAAACACTTGCTTATTATGGTCAGTTTTCAGAATCAGGCAAGTCTGTGCTGCATATCATCCTAGATAACATCTGAAAATGTTACAAAAATGAAGATGACAATTACCTGTTTTTGTCCTCTGCCTAATACCGAAAGCAGAATAAACAGATTTTTTACTACTGTCATGAATTCAGCTTTGTTGTTCAGTATATCTGTAGGAGGGCTGAGGTTTAACTTGGAAGAAATTAGCAAACCATGTATTAAGAAATAGTCATATATTATGAGTGGGTGCACATTATCCCTTATAACTTGTAGTCCTCAAAGACTTACTACAGCTTCCAGCCAGTGAAACAATGCTCATAAAGTTGAGTACATGAAGCCATTGCAGAGTGAGGGATTTGGTGGTCAATAGGCTACAACTAAATTATATCACTCAATGCCATGCATTGCTGGCTGCTTTCTTTAATGAAACAGGTTTTATATTTTGCCTTTTTTTATAATAAAGGATTGCATCTATAACAAATTCAGATAATTCCCAATTAAAACATAAATCATCAATTCCTTTTTTATTCCTTTGGGTGAAAATTATTCCTTGGGTTTGGAGTAAAACATAATTACGTATTTGTGCCAATGAAAAATAAGACAGCGTAGGTGTGAATGGAACCATGGCATGTTTATATCTACCTCAGATTTTAAGACATTTGACAAGCACCCCAAGGAGCAAGTCTAAGGCTCCATGAATGAGGTCCTGAATCTGCTAAAGTTAATGATGCAGATCCACAGCCAATTGGATTTTCTCATGGACTTCAGTGAAAAGTTGTATCAGCTGGAATCTCAGTGTATATACTGTTTTATCTTAGTTATAAGAAGAAACAGATTAAACTCATTTTACTGGTGACTAGATTTACCTTAGCCGTTTTACATCATGCAACACTTACAGTTGTGGTTAGTAAACAAACACCAGCCTGCTAATACTATTAACCATATATTTACACATAAATAAAGAGGTAATTTCTAAGAATCTGTGATGTAGCTTATGCTGTATTAGGAAAAAAAAACAAAACAAACCCCAACACATAAAGTAAGACTGGTTACAAGACAGCAATCACAGTTTGTAATGCTAAAATTTCCCAGCATTTTAATTAGTAAAATTGTATCTATATCAGAAAATTAAAATTTCAGGACAGTTGTTATTGTCTGTTAGTTTCTACATTTTTTACATGCACACATGTAATTATACACTCATAACATGTGCATGCCAATTCTATACTTCCCCTCTGTTCTACTGGCCTTTTTTTTTTTTTTTTACTATCAGGAGAAGCTGATAGTAAAAAAGCATCTGAGCCATTTTATATAATGCTTGGGTTGGTATTGTAAAACTGAGATATGAACAGTATTTCTTTCCCTACATATGGAAATTGTTTACTAAATAATAGTTTATTTGATGCCTTAAAACATCAAAATTTATTAAGAGAGTACATTTCTCGGTGTATGCCTGCTAGAATAATAATAAGATTTCATACTAGTGCTCTAAAGCTGTATGATATTTTATTATACAATCTACATTTTTAGAATTACACTGCTGTTTAAATATCTTAGCTAGTAAATTATTTCAAAACTTATTGCAAAAACTTATTACAAGCATATATCTCTAAATATATATGGTAAGCCTTATAAGGAGAAATTACCTTAGATACCTAGTTCAAACAATGTGCAAAGCAAAATTCTTTGAAAGTCCTTAACACATAGACCCTACATGGCCTCTTCTGGCCAGGAGCCAAAACCATGATGTTCCAATACTTTTGAGAAGAGCAAAATTAGTGTTTATTAAGCAAAGCAGCCCATAGGTTTGACACTGAAGCATTGCAGGAAATATAGCATTCCAGATGGTATCAGTTCCCAAAATCGAGAGCCAGTGATACATTACACATTCTGGGCCTGATTCAGAATTTGCTTGTAATGCAGTCATAAATCTGCTTTTGTTGCCCAGGTACATCAAACTTGCAACTATTTTGTATTGTTGAAAGATGTATTTGGTCCATACAGAACTCTAGTCCTTTCCTCAAAATTTTGTGCTGATAGGACTCTTTCCTCTATTGTACCTGTGCTGTACTTGAACATAAATTAATTCTAGATCTTTTTAACAAACATGTACTTTTATCCTGAAAATAAGATAACATGTTCTACCTGGCATTTTAGCTTGTAGGCAGATGCAAGATTTCACAGCACAGCTATTGAGACTGAGAAAGCTTACTGGAAGTTTCAAGTGAACACAGAAATAAAAGTTAAAAAAAAAAACAAACACAAAAAAATCCAAACGCTCAAAAAAACCTACAACAAAACAAACAAACCCAAAAAACTACACCAAAAAACCCACCCACCATCTGAGATCTCAAGCCTCACAGACCATAGTCTAATCAAGTCTACCTAGATAAAATTCACTTCTACGTGAACATAACCAGTTTTAACACACAGTCTTATACAAATATTTGCACAGGATTGTTGCTTCAGTTAGTAGCCAGAATGCGTTCTAGAAGTACGTTAGTGCTGTACACTCTTATTGAAGACAGTGTGGAGAATCATTACCTCACTGAAGTACTGGATGATGCTTACTGAATGAGACAAGAAGCACTTGAAACAAAAAGCAACCTCAGCTTATAATGCACAACAGTGAAAATAAGCCCCTAAAGTTACCACTGCTTTCCTGAGTGTTAGTTTAAATAGCGCTTTCCTGGAAGCACTTTGCTATACCTCTTTAGAAAAAACTTTTTTCCTAAGGCGTTTCCCCATTTGGAATGAAAATGTAAAATAAAACCAAAGAATTAATAACAGAATTTACTCAAGTATTCTGAAAACTCATGAAATATACTTAATGACAAAAAATTTGTGGCCGATTCCCAGCTTTTTAACAATCTTCCAAGGAATCCTTGATTTCTAAGTGATAACGATGGCTGTGTAATCAGGACCTAAACAGTACATGCAATAAAAGCATGTGTTTTTGTGTCCTTTTAATGAAAGAACCTATAATAAATTTCTAAAAGATTATGTAGCTCTTGGCAGAGGTTGTTTTCAAGAGGTAGACTTCCAACAAAATTAAAAATAACTTAAAAGAATTCCTACCTATTTGTTCTGAGAAGCCGTAGAACCCACCTTTTGTTTTCAGGTTTTTGTTTGTGTTTATATATTTTTTGTTGTTGCTGATTACTGTCTAAACCACATCCTTCTATAGGATATCCATGCTGGTGTACACAGCTGCATGGCAGAGTGCTGGGTTAGCAGATGGATCCTCTGTCCCAGTGGCAGCATGCTCAGTTCAGGATCACATGGACTGTAAGCCTTGGTATCATTTCCATCACTACAAATCTGGAATGGTCTGGTCAAAGGTTAATGCAGCTTTAGTTAAATTTTTCTTCACTAGCCATGGTTAATTGGATCATACCAGCCACTAGGAAGTGAAAAATAGTGAGATATATGGTCAAAGTAGAAACACTAAATGTCATGTTTTTCTGGCTTTACATGAACTCTCTACCAGATAGGAAAAATCATGAGGTTCCTGGTTAAACTTGTACAACTGCTTATTTTCACAACCCCAAATGGTACAAAACCAGTAAAATGCAGGGGACTTTTTTCCAGATCAGTGAACAAGGTCTCCTCTTGTTTACACTAATATAATCTAAATGGCTTTGCAATGGTGTATATATCTGGAGAACAATTCTCATCTTCCGCCTTTGAGATATGTAAGCAGCAATAGAACATAAAAACTTCCCAAATGTCTCACAAAAATGACCGATGTTTGGATAATCTCTGCATTATTTTTCTTTTGAATATTGTCCCAAAACATCATTTTTTCCCCTCTAAAACTTACATCCAAAAGCTCTTTCCTCCATTTGAAATGGGAAATCAGATTTGCAGAACTGAAAATAAAAGTTACTGTTTCTGTGCTTCTATAAATACCAGTCTGATCAGAATACAGTATATTATTGGATTTTTAATTTTCTTTTGAAAAGACCAAGCTATGTTAAGCAGCCTTTAGCAAGCTGTCACAGATGAGACCAATAAGCACATCCTGACTTAACACACATCAGGGGTTGCCAAGGATACACTGTCAGGGGACTGGGGTCAGGAGTCAAACTGACCAATATTGAGTAAATTACATTGGTTCAAATGATTCCCCCTGAGCTAGTAATGATATGGCATGCACATAGTTTTGCTCTGCAGACTGATAAATACTGCATTTGAAGGCTAAACAAGGAACAAAGCATGGAAAAATGATTCTCTGTAGACTGCCATAAACATTAATTCACATTATCTTGAGATTAAAAAAATACTATCATTGAAATTATCTCTATTCCTTTCCTGAAGAAATGTAACAAAAGGACTAAGGCTTTTTACTTCAAAAAACAAAACAAGTAATAAGCTAAAGTAACTGGAAAGGGCAACATAGGCAAAAGGGACCAAATTAGTTTTCATATTGTGCACCTTGTACAGTCCTCTATTGATATGAAAGGTATTACAAAATCATTACTAAATAGAACTGCTCATGACATCTTGCAATAACTAGCACAATGACCTTCCTTATTTCCCCCCATACTTAAGAATACTATTTTTTTTTCCAGTCATGAGTCGTCTGAAAGAAATAGTAAAAGTTTGGTCCCAGATTTAAAATTATGATGCCTTTCTGGATGCTTTCAGCTTGAAGGTGCTGTCTAATACCTGAATTCTACTAAAACAACTTATGACAAATTCACTGTGCAGGAAATGAACTACTCTAGCCTTGTGTTAATGTTTGAACTAACTTTAGGCAAGGTCTTTTGGCAACTGAAAGTATGAATGTAAGAAAAAATCTGACGCTAACCAGCCAACATGTCACACAAGAGCCTTTCCTGATTTCTTTGAGGCCCAGTGAGAGATGACACTTGTAAGATCAGCAAAGTTCAAATTTACACTTAGAACAGAAGTTTGTAAATGTGACATACTTCACAATTTAAAATCTTACTTATTTGCTCATTGCTTGTATTGTATTTCTTCTCTTATAAATTCTTCTAAGTACGTCAAATAAGTATTAGGGGGAAGTATTTGACTTATCCTTTCTTTTCATTCCTTTAGTCCATATTTTTCTTTCACAATCCTCATTTCCATCCTTTTTACAGTTCAATTTGCTTTTTCTATTATTAGCTGAATACCTTTTTTCAAGGCCACATTTACTATATTTTCTTCTTCGAGCTATTTCTTTTTTCTCCTTAATGCTCTTTCCCCTCACTGATGCTTGCCACCAGTGAGCATAGACAGCAAATCTTCTCTCCACCTTCTGTGTCTCCAAACTAACAGGTTTAGTGTCTTTCAAAACAAGGTACTTTACACTCTGTCAGCGATGCTTTAAAAATTGCTCCTGTCCCCTGTATGATGATTTTTGTCACCAGTGGTTATATAATATTTGCATATACATGCACATATCATTGTTTGTTACCAAACAATGGTACCGTGTTGTGAACAGATTTCTCCATTAACCTTCTGTCAGAAAATAACATAACCTCTTTTTCTCACAAATGCAAATGGTTTCAGATCCTGTCTCTCCTTTTCTTTCACTGCTTGGGTGCTGTGCCTTGAAGATAAACTTTACTGAAGAAATATAGAAAAAAGGCTGCTGCTCACAACATTTACAATGTTCATGCTCGTTGTTGTAAAACAGTAGTCACGAGCACTCTGAGCGAAGCTTACTGAACAGCTGACCAACTACCCATCCCTTTCTAATCTGATTTGTACCTCTGGTGTATTAAACACAGGAGAGAAAAGGTGGAAGTTTTGTCATGGACAAAGTGAGTCTTGGTGCATCCACCTCCCTCATGCCGGTGGGGTTTTTTTGGCCTCAGTGAAACCTACCAACCAACTGATCTGTCCAAAAACCTTCTGGGGAGGAAGGAAAGAGTAGCAAGGGACAACTGTGTGGTGTGGGGACAAGCCTATTAGATAGGTTTGAACACTAGATTAGTTGAGACAGATCCCCCTGGTCAAAGAGCAATGGAGAAGTGCCTGCAGAGACAAGCACTTAGAAATTGCCCAGGAGCTCCTCTTAGACAGTAGCTACTCCACTCTTTTTGGTGTAGCCACCACCAGAGCAGAGGAGGTACTTTATGAAGCAGTGCAGTGAGGTGCCATCTCTCTGCTGAGCGGAGGCTGCTGAATCGCGGGCCTCACCTGTGATCCAGTTTCTATAGTAGTGGAAAGCTATAGGTGATGCTTTTTGCCTGAGGTGAAAGCCCATGACATCAGTTCTTTTGCTTTGCTAGTCAGATTTCCAGAGTGCACTTAAATGTATTCTTCCAAGAACAGCCAAAACCAACTTAAACCCTTTTCTAGGAAAACTCCATTCTCCTTGGATTTTGAGCAAGGGGAATTTTTCTACCCTCAGTTGTAATTCTCAAATGTAATTAGAATTACATTAAAATACGGTGGATATAATACATAAAAAATTATCAAGCAGTATCAGTGTGGAAGAGCTGCAGGCAGAACTCAAGATTGCAGGTATAAAGGACCGTAAAGCTAAAAAATACCAGATGCATTTTCAACATTAAAACTTTTCATATTAATTTCATCTTGATCTGTATATCCATCAGATTTCCTTTTTCCTGCTGTAGTCATCATCAGTACTAAACACAGGACTTACATACGCATCAGAAATTTCTACTATACAGATCAGCAAAAGGAATAACTATAGCTCTCTCTCTGTATTTAGAACGGATTTTAAAAGAATGCACAACAGTTACTTTAGCATTGACAAATGCTATTAAGAAAACAACATGCGTAGGAGGTAAAAACTATGACAATGAAAGAAAGTAGAGAATAGGTAAAAGCTCTCAGTCTACAGAAAAGCAGGGTTGGGTGGTTGGCTCTTGGGACTGAACAGATGTGAGAGCGGCTACTGCCCCATTTTCACACGTAAATCTGGCAATGCATTTCCTGAAATTAGGAAGTTTGGTTACTCTCCTACCCCTTATCAGTTAGGCTAGTACTTCTATGGCAGAGTGTTGTAAAGCCTGCCCCAAAATAAAAGCATAATGCAAATAACCAGTATACATTCAATGGTGGCGAGTTTGATGATATGATTGGGCAAACTAGTTTGTAACTTCCAAAATACCTGTGCATTACATTCTGTAGATAGTGAGATTAGGGATTTGGAGTAATATTTTACTCCAAATCCTACTTAATTCAGTGTTTCAGGAGAGCTATCACAGAACTACATACAAAAATGATCTATGGTTCCTCTTCTGCCAGACCAGTTGTGCAAGTGAGAAAGTATACTGCATAGAGAAGGGCACCTTATATTGCTTCATGAACCGAGTCCTGACTGATTATTTTAAGTACACTTGTTTTAGTCACATAAGCTCCACGTCCTACACTGATTACATTGTAATTTCACTGTTGATATCAATAGAGATGGTGACTTACAAGTGCAGTACTAAACTTATTCTGCAGCAAATAATGACTGAGATTATTAATAAATCACAGCTCCATTTATACAAAGAAGGCTAATTCTTTATAAAGCACACTACTTAAACTACAATTAGCGTATTCATGCTCTGGCAGGAGGATATATTGTTCCAAGAAGTGCAGTAAGATCTTCACTCAAGATTTAAACTGTTTCAAAGAACTCCCTTTACACTTCCAAGCTTGCACCACTGTTCGTTTGTAATGCACAGCTCGTCTTCCTGGATAATGATGCTAAGGTTCCATTTCTCCAAAAAAGACAGGTGCAAAAGAAAGAAGACTGAAGAGAGCATTGCAGATTTACTCTATTCAATAATGTCTTGAATTTGATGAGAGCATTGTTTTGCTACAGGCACTACCTAGAAGTTAATTCAGTTAATTTGAAGGACTAACATAAGCAAATAGCTGCTGCTTACAGAAAAACAGTATGAAAAATTATATAGTAGATTTCATATGCTGTCTATGCAAATATCAATTTCTTATCACCTGCCACTTTCAAAAAAACCGAGTTGCCTTGCACTTTTTCTGCTCGCTTACTATGCAAGAATCTGCACACCAAATCAGTTTGACTTATTGACTACCCACACAGCTTCAGCCTTGATCAGCAAGACTAACTAGAATAACTAAACCACTGCCTCCTTTACAAAGTGAGTACAAAGCAAATGTGATCAAATCAAAATGGAAACCATTTATAAGTTTGCCTAAGCCTGTAGAGACTGCACAAAGGACAAAGTGGTAAAAGTCTGTTGTCTTTCCAGCTTATCCTTTTGTTAGAATATCTAAAACCAACTTCCATATTCCCATTTTGCCCAATTAAAAAAAGGAATGTTTAAATAAAAGGGCCTAAAAAATCATTACATACAAGTAACTAAAGTATTCATCCAAATACTGTATAGTAATTTTTTAAATATTGTTCTTGTTGGAATTTTATAAAAAGTATGAAAGATAGTACTTCACAAATTTGATCCTTTCTATGGATAAAGTCAGTATTAACTAATAAAGGATAGTATTTGCAAACTAGCAGAGCCATCTTAGGTAGCTACGTTAGTTGTTTAAAAGCCCAATTTAAAAAAAAATCATTCACTGTAAAGGAGAATTACACATTTAACAGCTTCCTACTGTATTACCAAAACCAGTAGAATCTTCTAAAATCTCCCAATTTAAGGCCTCATTAACTTATGTAATAACTTGCATGGTGAATTCACAATGCTGTAGTTAAAGGTCAACAGGCATTTAGAATAAATGTTTAAAAACCATTCTATAAGAAACACCACTCTCCATTACATAGTTACAGCTAACTTGGGTGTTGCACTCAAAGTAGAGATTCAAACTAATTTTTATATAAGAAATTTCTATCTAAAATGATGTGCACTTAAATTTCAGAACAAATTATCTCAGCTTTTACAAGTAAATTGATGAGTTTAAGTTAAAATTAATTAAAGATGGATCTTTTAAGAAATACTGCAGTCACTTTTTCTTCAGAGGGCCAGAATCACTAAACAATACAGACCTCAAAATTCATGGATACTAAGGATTTTCAAATTACTGACCATTTTACCCATTACTTTTGTAAGAAAATTTCTTCTTTTGGGACATTGGCTAGGTGAAATATGCCGATATGCCGGATGGACCCTCCTCTTAGGGAAGTCTGCTGCCTCCCTGGGGCCTGGGTGAAGGATATCACAAGGATACTCCCTAGCCTGGTATGGCCCTCGGACTATTACCCCCTACTGCTCTTCCATGTGGGGGGCGACAAAGCTGCAACACGAACTCCTAGGGTGATCAAAAGAGACTTCAGGGCCTTGGGACGGCTAGTAAGGGACTCTGGAGCACAGGTTGTTTTCTCCTCTCTCCTTTCAGTTGTGGGCAGTGACACTAGAAGGAACAGAGGTACCCAATCTATTAACTCATGGCTCCGTGGCTGGTGTCATCGCCAGGGTTTTGGTTTTTTGATAACAGGATGGCCTACACAGCACCAGGTTTGCTGGCGTCTAATGGGATTCATCTTTCTCAAAGGGGAAAGAGAATCTTTGCTCAGGAACTTGCAGGGCTCATCGACAGAGCTTTAAACTAGACTTGAAGGGGGAGGGGGATAATATCAGGCTTGCCCAAGAGAAGCTGAGGGACGACGTGCCACGGTTAGAGGGAGCAGGTGCTAGTGAGGGCACTCAGACTGTGTCTCTGAGATGTGTGCGGTACACTGGGGCACAGTTGAAGTTGTACAGAGTTGAGCTAGGGGATACTGAGGCAATAGGAGCCAAGAGGGAACCGCCAGTGAAACACCTCAAAGCACACAAGGGGTGTTCCTCTATGAAGGAGACACGGATGACAGCCCAGATGAAGTGCCTCTACACCAATGCACGCAGCATGGGCAACAAGCAGGAGGAGCTGGAAGCCATTGTACGCCAGGAAAACTATGATATGGTTGCCATCACGGAAACATGGTGGGATGACTCGCACAACTGGAGTGTGGCAATGGATGGCTATAAACTCTTCAGGAGGGATAGGCAAGGCAGGAGAGGCGGTGGGGTAGCCCTGTATGTTAGGGAGTGTTTGGATAATTTAGAGCTTAATGATGGTGACAATAGGGTTGAGTGTCTAGGGTAAGAATCAGGGGGAAGGCCAACAAGGCAGATATTGTGGTGGGAGTCTGTTACAGACCACCCAACCAGGACGAGGAGACAGACCAACTATTCCATAATTGGAGAATTATGGAATTGGAGCTATTCCATAGCTGGGAGAAGCCTCACGATCGCTACCCCTTGTTCTTGTGGGGGACTTCAACCTACCAGATGTCTGCTGGAAATACAATGCAGCAGAGAGGAAACAGTCTAGGAGGTTCCTGGAGTGTGTGGCAGATAACTTCCTGACACAGCTGGTGAGTGAGCCAACGAGGGAAGGTGCCCCGCTGGACCTCTTGTTCACAAACAGAGAAGGACTTGTGAGCGATGTGATGGTTGGAGGCCGTCTTGGGAAGAGCGATCATGAAACGATAGAGTTTTTGATACTTGGAGAAGTGACGAAGGGGGTCAGCAGAACTGCCACCTTAGACTTCTGGAGGGCAGACTTTGGCCTATTTAGGAGACTGGTTGACAGAGTCCCCTGGGAGGCAGCCCTAAAGGGCAAAGGAGTCCAGGAAGGCTGGACAGTCTTTAAGGAGGAAGTCCTAAAGGCACAAGAGCAGGCTGTCCCCAGGTGCCAAAAGACAAGCTGGCAGAGAAGAAGGCTGGCCCGGCTGAATAGAGAGCTTTGGCTAGAACTCAGGAAAAAGAGGAGAGTCTACGACCGCTGGAAGAAGGGGCAGGCAAGTCAGGAGGACTACAAAGGTGTAGCGAGGTTGTGTACGGAGAAAATTAGAAGGGCCAAAGGTGAGCTAGAGTTCAATCTGGCTACTGCCGTAAAAGACAACAAAAAATACTTCTTCAAATACAGTAGCAGCAAAAGGAGAGCTAAGGAGAATCTCCAGGCTCTATTAGATGGGGGAGGGAACACAGTGACAAAGGATGAGGAAAAGGCTGAGGTACTTAATGCCGCCTTTGCCTCAGTCTTTAATAGTAGGGCAAATTGTTCTCTGGGTACCCAGCCCCCCGAGTCGGAAGATAGGGACGGGGACCAGAATGGAGCCCCCATAATCCAGGGAGAAATGGTTAGTGACCGGCTACACCACTTAGACATTCACAAGGCTATGGGGCCTGATGAGATCCACCCAAGAGTACTGAAGGAACTGGCAGAAGTGCTCACCAAGCCCCTTTCCATCATTTACCAGCAGTCCTGGCTAACTGGGGAGGTCCCAGTTGACCGGAGATTAGCAAATGTGACACCCATCTACAAGAAGGGCTGGAAGGAGGACCCGGGGAACTACAGGCCTGTCAGCCTGACCTCGGTACCGGGAAAGCTGATGGAGCAGATCATCCTGAGTGCCATCACACGGCATGTAGAGGATAACCAAGGGATCAAGCCCAGCCAGCATGAGTTTAGGAAAGGCAGGTCATGCTTGACCAACCTGATCTCCTTCTACGACAAGGTGACCCGCCTAATGGGTGAGGGAAAGGCTGTGGATATTGTCTATCTAGACTTCAGTAAAGCCTTTGACACTGTTTCCCACAGCATTCTCCTGGAGAAACTGGCTGCTCATGGCTTGGATGGGTGTAGTCTTCACTGAGTAAAGAACCGGCTGGATGGCCGGGCCCAAAGAGTGGTGGTGAATGGAGTTTACTCCAGCTGGCAGCCAGTCACAAGTGATGTCCCCCAGAGCTCTGTGTTGGGGCCAGTCCTGTTTAATATCTTTATCAATGATCTGGACGAAGGGATCGAGTGCACCCTCAGTAAGTTTGCAGATGACACCAAGTTGTGCGGGAGTGTTGATCTGCCTGAGGGGAGGAAGGCTCTGCCAAGAGACCTGGACAAGCTGGATCGATGGGCCGAGGCCAATTGTATGAGGTTCAACAAGGCTAAGTGCTGGGTCCTGCACTTGGGCCGCAACAACCCCATGAAACGCTACAGGCTTGGGGAAGAGTGGCTGGAAAGCTGCCTGGCAGAGAAGGACCTGGGAGTGTTGGTTGACAGCCAGCTGAATATGAGCCAGCAGTGTGCCCAGGTGGCCAAGAAAGCCAATGGCATCCTGGCTTGTATCAAAAATAGTGTGGCCACTGGGACTAGGGAAGTGATTGTCCCCCTGTACTCGACAGTGGTGAGGCTGCACCTTGAACTGTGTTCAGTTTTGGGCCCCTCACTACAAGAGAGACACTGAGGTGCTGGAGCGTGTCCAAAGAAGGGCAACAAAGCTGGTGAAGGGTCTAGAGCACAAGTCTTATGAGGAGCGGCTGAGGGAACTGGGGTTGTTTAGCCTGGAGAAAAGGAGGCTGAGGGGAGACCTTATTGCTCTCTACAACTACCTGAGAGGAGGTTGTAGAGAGGTGGGTGTCAGTCTCTTCTCCCAGGTAACAAGTGATAGGATGAGAGGAAATGGCCTCAAGTTACGCCAGGGGAGGTTTAGACTGGATATTAGGAAATTTTACTTCACTGAAAGGGTTATCAAGCATTGGAACAGGCTGCCCAGGGAAGTGGTTGAGTCACCATCCCTGGAAGCATTTAAAAGACGTTTGGATGAGGTGCTTAGCGACATGGTAAAGTGGTGGTCTTGGTAGTGTTAGGTTAACGGTTGGACTCAATGACCTTAAAGGTCTTTTCCAACCTATGCAATTCTGTGATTCTGTGAAATGAAAATGGGGCTGGGGGACTTTGCATGGGAAAAAACATTCTATAGAGAAAAGAGATAGCAAAGGAAAACAGAGTAGCAAGATGCTGTGGATACGTGAAGGGCAGGCTGAATGAAGAAACCTGGATTCATGTTTCTCATTTGTCTCTCTGCTTTTTAGCGTTTCTCTAGCAATAAAGGAGAAGTAAAGGCAATTTAGCTGGCCAATATGCTTTGGTTCTTAGGATAATCCAGAGAGGAACAGGACAGACAGAACCTCAGTGGTTACTGAGGCAACCATGTCAATCATTTTGGCTGTTCCGAATAACATTACTTTATTATAGATAAACTAACTTGATGAAGAAAAGAAGATTAATATTCCCTCCTAAATGCCATTTGTGAGACCACTTCAGGGATGCCATGTCCAGACTGGATTCCCCAGTTTATGAAAGACAGTGTCGTACTGGAGTGGGCCTGGTAAGAGCCACCAAGGCAGTCAGGGGGCCATAGCACAGGATGTATGTGAGAGGCTGAGGGATATGTGCTTGTGGAGAAGAGAATGGTCAAGGGAGACCATATTGCTCTCACATGGGAGAGTCCAGAGAAGATGAAGCCAGACTCTTCTCAGAGGTGCGTGATGACAGGACAAGAGACACTAGGCAAAACTCTAAGGCATGGGCAGTTTTTCTCACCATGAGGGAGGGTGACACTAGCACAGGTACCCAGAGGAGATTTGACATCTCTGTTCTCAGAAGTGCTCAGAACTGGCCTGGATGTGACCCTGATCAATCTGGGGCAACTGGACCTGCTCTGAGCCAGAGACACGACTGGGTGGCCTCTGGAGGTCCCGTCCAACCTAAATTCTTCTGTGACTGTATAAAGATTCAACTGAAGGCAAAATCAATTAATTTTTACTTACTGTTTCAAATTTTGGGGTTTTTTTTGATGCAGGCTCTACGTATCAATGTTTTAACATGATAATATTATTATATATTTAAAATTTCCTTCTCCTCTCCCCCTTCTGGAAAATGCAAAAGTAAATAAGAAGTCCCCATTCACAGTGCACACTCCTCGCAGTGTACATCCCCATAAAATAAATATACACTATCTTTGTGCATTTTGGAGGGTAATGCCAATCTGTGGAAAACACATTTGTTTCTTAGTTTCAAATACTGATAAGCATAATCATTACAATGTATACTCACCCTGACTAGGACAAAGAAGGCACTGTTCAACCCAGGTCTCTAGTCCAAATAATTTTATACTGGAATCAAGACTGAATAATCAAAGAACCTTCATGAATCTGTACATTCACATAAATCATCTACCAAATAATTCTTAACAATGAGAAAAGTGAAAAAGAGCTAGATTTAGTGAGAAAATAATTTCCTGTTTATCATCACAGCAAATGATCAGCTATCCTGAATAAGCTTCTTTAAAATTGAGGAGTCGATCAGTTATCTTAAAGTTGTGAGACCTAAAAAAAAAAAAAAAAAAAAAAGTTCTTTCTTAATTATGAAGAGGAAAAAAAAATCAATCTGTTTTTTAAAAATTCCCTTTAAAAAAATTGATGGCAAGTCCATCCATTCTAATAAAATGCTTAAATTTAATCAAATCAGTACTTCTGGAAAATAGTATTTTAACTACCAGATTTAATGAAGTCTAGAATGTAACACATTTGCACATTGTTATATAGCATTATAGTTTATATATATTTTATATTTATATTTTAACATTGTTATATGTTTACAATAAATTTTATAGTTAGTGTTTGAATTGTTGTCCCCTCAGCCACTCAGAACTTTGCAGTGTTCAGTTACTCGGGGAGACAGCAGTAGTGTCACAGCATGCAGTGTGGATGTGCCCAAAGCAAGAGTCATGGACAGCAAGGGAGGCCAGAAGAAGGGAATTGCTGTTTTGCCTCAACAGACAGACTCTTCTCAATCTCTGATGTGTCACATTAGGCCATTAAGGAACCTCTTTCTCAAATACAACCCACTGGAGTGAAAAATCAGGACACCAGTGAATGTCCTAGTGAGGAGACTAGTTTTAAATTAGTAATATAAGGAAAAATTCTGCAAATTTCAGGGCTACACTAAAAGAACTACATTCAAATATAGAAAGAATTAAAGAAACTTCTTTGGTTTGACAGAAAAGTCACCTTTATTCTGAAGGAGCAGAAAACCTACATTCTGCATTCTGTTATGAGCATAGCCCATGAGAGTGTTGGAATGTAATGAGGGATGGCTACAAATTAGGAGGACATTGGGTAGATCTAGGTTAATGTTTTAGTTTGGCAGTGCACTTTTGAAGTTAATCTATTGACTACCTTCAGTTATTGTGCTTTGGTTTGCATTGTGGGGTTGTTAAAAAACATGTGACTGGATTCTTTTCTGATGCAACTCAAGTAAACTAAATTTAGTGCTCTCGAGCTGCTACTGTGAATTCAGTCCACATGACAAGATTAGAGCTAATCCAAAATTAACTCATCAAAATAGGTATGAATATTAGGTCTTCAGTGACAGTTGCTTCTTTCTACACACAGATCCACTTATTTTTGCACTGGTTACTGTAGAGACAGCTTTAAAGACTTGGAAACCACTGCAAATTTCCTCTCCCGCCCCTGCTTTGGAACTTGTGTGTAGACCAAACTGCCTTTGTCCAAATATATCATCCTCAGGCCCTCATATGATGTCTCTGGCTATAATAGCTGTTCCCCTGTTTCTACACAGATTTTTAAGTTCCTAAAATTTTTCTTTTATCTGAATGATCAACTTAATATGTCAGTTAAAGGAGTTGTGTAACTATTCACTTTTCTGTAAAGAAGAGCAGTAAGAAGAAGAGCAGTAATTCAGTAACGGGCTCCAAACTTGGACTCTCTCCTGTTCCAGGCAGTAATCAGTCTTCAGAGAACAGAGGAAATGCTTTTGTGAAGGAAGAAACAGAAAAAATTACTCCCAGTTTCTATAGGAAATGGAAGCTTCTTTACCAGGGGTTCCATAGTCTCTCATAAATTGCACTGGTAGTGAAATTTTGTAATACTTTGTCTGGTGCAAGGCAGGCTAGACCCTCTGTGATGTTAAGGTTGAAATTTTATGTGCCAAAAGCAAGCCCAGTAAACATTTCTAATATTGATAACCACACAGTGGGGTGTCCTAAAAACACCCACACACCATTTGGTCACACTCATTTATAGTAATTCTGCAACCAGATCTGATTCTAAACTGCATCACTATGGCTTGGATTTAATATGTTTTTCTAGGAAAGCACTTAAGCAGATTCTCATGGCTGGCTTACATTAATGAGACTTAATTACATGCATAATACACGTGCTTTAATGCTTTCCCAAAGAAGGTTCCATACCATGATGATGGCATTTTAGTCCCTTATTCTTCCCATAACGTTCAAAACTCACAGTGCTTAACATGTATCATTTCCTTGTACTGTTCTTCAAATTTTCTGTTTTTAAAGTAGTTAACATTTAATGATTATCTTTTATTAGTCCTGAGTATTTTGATATGTTATGACTGATCCCCATAAACCTATTGTTTATTTTGTCTTAAACTCGTAAATGTCTTCTTTTCAGGACTTCAGCAGAAATTAAGTCATAAAGTTATTAAAAAAACCCAAAACCATATAACATTTAATTCACCAGAAATATATAAGCAACATTACATTCTGAATTAAAACAAAAGCCATGAAACTCAGATAAAACAAACTAACCTACCTTGCTTTAGGATTTCACATCTTATCAGGGACACATCTTGATTAGCATAATTTTCAAGACTAAAAGGGCCTGCATAAAATACTTAACGAAGTATCTACAGACTGTAAGAGTCAGTTCAACCTGACAGCTTCATGGCAATCCCTTTTTTGCACAGTTGAAACCAATGTCTTCACATTACTTCAGAAGGGATATTTCTTGATGACTGAAAAAAAAAAAATTCTGGCAAGAACAAGAAGAAGTAAAATATATCTTGTGCTTAAAGTACTTCCTGTCAGTTGCTATATATACATTTAGATAATGACCTTGGGTTGGGGGATTTTTCAGTTATCATTTGCTTTTTATATACACACACACACATTTTCTTGCTAAACTGAAAAGAAGCTTTGTAATCTTCCATATAACGTCTGAGCCTTTTCACTTCACAGTTAGGCAAGCTATTAATTTCTTGACTAAAGGGGATATTACAGCAGCTTGGCAGAGACATGTCTCAGCAGCACGCAAAAAAACGAATACTTGCCTAAAAAAGTGTCAAAATGTGGATATGCCTCCAACAATTTAAAAAATAGAAGGTGATAAGTTGAAAATGTCAGGTAATTAGCAGACAGATAGAAAGTTAAACTGTGTCCTCAGTGAAGAAAATTAACCAGCAGCTGCCAGCAGAGGCCCCAAGGTCATCTGAATGTCAGAACCAAGTAAGGACCAATCATTCAAAAGGGGTTCGTTGCTGATATTTGCCCTCCCTGGTCATTTTCAGATCTCCCAGGAACTGCCCTGAACTACTGCCAACATGTGTTCATTTCTAAAAATTACACAGATTGTGATTTATTACCCATCACACTACAAAAATCCATTGTGAATTAAATCAGCCCTTTGTTTAAATTGCTACTCTGCAATACGTATCATATCATCATAAATGACATTGAAGTTATAATCTACAGTAGTCTGCTTCAGCCACTGATAAGGCTCCACCAAGGGACGATCAATACTTACTATTCATTTTTGAAATTATCTTCACATTGATCCCTGAATAAGCGCCAGCAACACAGACGCACAGTGGCTCTAATACAATAATTATATAAAGGTTTACAGGCTCATCCTCCCAGCCAATAAAAGCTGTCAACTGGCAGGGACAGTTACAATCCCATAATCCATCAAAATGCTGTTCTCTGACCTATGGGCTTCTGGGCTTTCAGTAGACCTTGATAAACATGCTTATAGAGGAGAGAATAGCAACAAACACTAGCAACCAAAAGCACCAGATTCATATAACCGATTACAAAAAATATCTCTTCTAGCACATCACCCTGTTTATCAGAGCAACAAAGAGGTGCATTTTTATTGTAATTCACCAAAGAGTAAGTGACTGGATGCATGTGTATATTCTTGCACAAATTTGGTCTGTTCTTTTCAGCAGGTGACTCTAGATCAGATTATAAACTATAATGAAGTAAAATCATGGAGCTAGTATCAGATGTAGCTAATTCAGAGAGGAACAGCTAAGCACTCTATACACAGAAAAACAAGACTGCTAAAAGTCTGAAAGTAAAATACTGAGAGCCTAAGAATAAAAGGAAGCTACCATCCAGGGGCAAGTGAAAATCCGGATTAAGTGGATTGTGAATGACTCTGTAGCATTCAGCCAAGATGCCAAGCTATTTTTTTGTACGTGTGAATTTGTATTTTCACACAGATTGGGCTAAATAAATCAGTTTATTTATTAGTTGAGATATACAAGTTCAAATTTTGCTTATCAATTGAATCTGTATAAAAGAGGGGAGTGGTTATTTCATAAGCAGAGTATTTGGTGAAACTGTAAAGATTTACTCCAGCTACGCACTTTCTGATGATTCCAGAATAAAAATAAGGTATAACATGGATTTGAGGCAGAAGGTTTAAGGAAAAAGAAGGCAGAGAAGAAAATTTAAGATATGGAACAAACAAACAAATAAAAAGAGAGAGCAAAGAACGGGAACTGGTACAATGCTGGAATACTTAATGATGTATAATGTCAACACTGCTTCTTGTATTATTGTCTGCCACATCAGTTATATCCCTCTTTTACTGATCCCATTGTCAGCTTCACGGTATTATCATGTACACGAGAAGCACAGAACCTGGCTGGGATTAGCAGGCACAATTTGTGTTTCAAGTTCATCCTTTAAATGCCTTATTTGACTTACAAGAATACTGATTAACAGCTCTCTATTTGTTTTTTCGCCATCTGGAATTATGTTAAAAAAAAAAAAAAGAGCATTCCCATGGTACAATTCTAATGTTTGGTAAGGGGAAAAGAAAAATTGAATTTTCAAGTTTCACAGCATTACGTGGAGTTCCTTTAAGAAAGAGGTGCAATTTCTGCTGAACTTTTCCTGGTTACTTCTGCGGTTTGGGAAGTTTTTGGTTTGTTTCCAACCAATACAGAAGCCATCCCACTATGGTATGATTTGACTTAACTCCAACATTTAAGTGCAACAAGTTATATTTACCAGCTGAGAACCTTGTCTGTGACTTGACTTTCAAAGCTATAGAGCAGACATTAATTGTTTTTAATGTCAACAAAGCAGAGGCATGAAGCTGATGCAAGCTGAAGGTAAGTACAGCCTAAAAAATACAGTAGCATGTAAAATCTCTTAATTCAGACCTTAATGTTTACATTAACTATTTGATAAACCAAAATTCTTTCTTAGGAAAGAAAGTTATCTTTTTCTTTCTTTTTTTTTTTTTTGTGATCAGTGGTAAAAGGATTTTATTTTTTTCCCTACCTACAGAAATTATTGTTCCTTAGTGTGAAATACAATTTACCTCATGGCATTCCTCCTTTGAAGTACTACTTTCTTCTAATTGTTTCAAAGACTAATATATGTGTATGTTTATATTGTACAAAAAATCTTTCTCCACTGATAGCGGTAAAAGATGGAACAGGTGCCACCCATTAACATGCAACAGTAACCAAAGTAATGTTGTGCAATAAAACCAGATCTCTTCACAATAAAAAAGTGTGCAGTGGCCCTTGTGGGGTCAAGTGTGTTGCCCTGATTCTCTAACAACTTTCATATATGCAAGCTTTGATGGCCTATTGATAATTACTAATTTTCCTCTCTGTTCTTTTAGACATGCAAAGGAAAATAGTGTTTTCCTATGGGATCTTGGAGAGTGCATAAGCTTATTCTTATAAGCACAAAGCACCTTGTATCTTTAAAAAAGAGTTCCCATACAGAATAACGACTCTGAAATACCAAGCTAATTGTACCCAAATGACTACAGCAACATCCATAGCCTTAACTGTCGACTTATGCTTGGGTCTTAAAGTTAATATGGGTTAAATCTTGCACAGGATTGCCTATACTTGCCAAATTATTCCCCCCCCCCCCAAATATTTGTGATCTCACATTAGTCATATACCTCAGATGACACCTGGATCACCCCATTCCTTTCAGTGAGTTTGCACAGGTAAGACTGATTAGCACTCTAATTGAGAATTAATAAACATTCCAGTTAATGACAGTTATAGAATTCCCATTGACCCTTATTGATTGCATGGGCTTTGCAGGCTGCCAGTAGACCATAAAAGACAATCCACCATACCTATATAAAAACAGCCCCTTCCTAAACCCCATACATTTTGAATAAATACATACAATATATGAAGAAAATACAGAAAACTACTACTACACTAATATTACTTAATTTTAAGTGATATCTAGCTTTGGTCTCAGGCTTGAACTTCCTCTCCTATCAACAACCTCTTCCCATTTCAGAAGCAACTCAACGTGTACCCAGGAGTTAAAGACTTATATTAATTCAGTGCTCCACCTCCCTGCCAATGCAGGATTCTTCCCCACAGCGCACGTAGGCAATAACATGCCTAAAGAAGGACAAATTATAAAATCAGCCCACCATAATTTGGGATTTGTCATCCAGTTATGTGAAAGACTGGAGTAATTTGCCAACATAAAGATGGTCTCGTACAGTGTACTGTCGACAGCTAGTATTGTAATGATAATGAAGATATCTCTGTAGAACTGACACAGATGCATAAAGTGGTTTTTGAATCTGATATTAGCAACAGACACTCAAAACAAAATTGAAATATTCTTATACATTTAAAGAATTAATATAAATAGGTCTTTAAGAACACAAATGCTTGAAGCTTCAACTCCAGTAGAGATGTTTTAAAATGAGACAGTAAAACTTTGCTTTTTGCTAAAGCTTCTTCAGAAAAAAGAGGTTTGCATGAAATTTGAGAATCCAAAAGCAATTGATTTGGACATTTTGAGGTTATAGCATTTTGGCACCATACTGATATTTTGAACTATTATGTCTGAACATGGTGTAAAAAAAACGCAATGTTTGTGAAAGAAAGAGAGACACAAAGAAGGGTCAGCTAAAAAAGTAAGTCAATCTAGATATACTGGAACAGACATATCTTTGGTTTAACCCCATCAGGGCTCTTAGAATATTTGCTATGTCACAAATTGGAGATTAATTGCTAGTTTAATAGAACTTTCAAGTACCATTGACCTATATGAACAAAGATAATAATATAAAAAATAATTTAGACTTATCTTTGGCATACTAAATAACAACAGCTCATGCTTTAGGGTACTATTTCAAAAATAGGTGCACATAAAAAAATTATTTTCTAATACATCATTAGTGAAACTAATGGATAAATGCATTGATGAATAAATAGTCATAATGCATAATTATTATTTTCAAGTTACACATCCTATGTGGCTAGCATTTACATTGCCATATAGAATTGTGAGTCTCTTCTGACACCATGATATCATTTCCTAAAACCAGTAATTGAAATTTATATTTAGAGAAACAAAGACAGGACAGAAAATTATTTCACCATTAACAGAGTCATCATAGCAGGTAGATGTGGAAGCTGGAAGTTAAAGAGAAAACAGAACAGTCTAGAGACATTTTTTTTGGAATAAAGAATAGGGAACTATCAAAGCCCTAACATTAAACCAACACATGAGGAAGAGAAAAAGGTAAAGATCTGCACAGGAGAAAGAATTATTCTGTCAGAGATAGCAGAATGATCAAGAAAAATAAATTAGGTCTTCCATAATGTAGATAAACAGGGGTGGCTTTTGGTAAAGGGAATACACTGCCATCTGTTAAGTGGAAGCCATGTTTTAATGGTTTGCAGCAAAAGTTTAAGTAAAAGTAATTTAGTTAGTAGAGTAGAGTTAGTAGCAGAGTTTAATTTGCTTATAGAAGGACAAGAAGACAAAGTTGCATCATTAGAAGCAGATAATTAAGAAAAGGGCAAGAAACAGGTGAGGTTAGAAGTATGATTTTAAAAAGCTAACAAATACTGGCCTTGTGTTTTGTTTTTAATCGACAATCAAGAAAGAGAACAATACTGCACTGAGAAAAGAGGTTTGGTGAATTGTTGGAAGATAAGAGCAGACCACTAAGAAATTACAATATAACAAACATTCAGAAAAAGGAAATACATATTCATCCTTGTACCACTGATTTCATGAGGAAGGGGGAAAGAGATGACAGAAAAAAGTAACAAACGGTAGGGTATGGCTGATGATTTCAAGTGTTAAGCTCCAGTCTTCAAACGAAACAGCAGTTGTGAGCTAGGAGGACCAAATATGGAGATTTGAGAAGGGGGGGGGGAGGGGGAAGGGGATCACCTTTACAAACATAGTGGTAATTTTAGAGCGATCCGATGTTGAAGAGTGGAAAATAGGTTACAGAAACCAGTACTGAAGTTGCAGTACTGTACATGGGATCCCACTGTTCCCTCTGAAGCATCACAGCTGGCCCTCGGTGGCAAGGCATTGCAGAGCTGGCCAGACAAGAGATCATCCTGTTTGCCAGAGGGTATCCTTCTTGCTCAACCTGGGCTTCCACTTTAAATTACTGTCATACACTAAAATGGTCATTATATGTGGTACAGCTATTTAGGATTCTGCAAAGCAGGTTTAAAACCATAAAAACACAGTGTGCATCCAGGATCTTCTAGAAGTGACTACAAACTGGTACAGTTCTGTAACAGAGAATAAGGAGAAAACTGACCTTCACATGTTAGCGAGACCAGGAGATATGTGATCAGCAAGACAGTGATTAAGGCAAAATCCACATTTCATTCACAGACTGCCCAAGGAGGGTTAATCTACCTGGTGATATTTTGTTTTAGAAAGAAAATAACTAATAGAAATGCAGGTGGAGGAAGTAGAATATGTTTTTATGTGTATCCAGTGTAAATCTATACAGGATCCAGGCTACACAGTTCCTAGAAGTGGAAACAAACTCAAAGAAGGAATACTCCAAAACATGGGAGGGAAGTTGTGAAGGGGTGAGAGTTGACAATGGCTTTTGAAGGTAGATGCAAACAACTGGGGGAAAAAAAATAGTCACGCACTTCCTGTTATTTTTTATCATTTCCAGATTAATTATTTTTTGCATTCCTCCATATCCAGGACAAGAAGAGACTAAAATCTATGGATCAAGGCAGTAGTCCTTGAGATGCAGGACATTTTCCAGGACTGGAAATTGTTTTGTAAAGTACTATAGGCAGGATAGCAGAAGGTGACCATGAAGATGGCTTGAAGTGCTGTTTAAGGATGTCTAACTGTGTCTTCATATATTTATTGTCTATTCACTCACTAAATCCCATGCTCTGTGCACGTGTAGTAAGAGGCAAAAACATACACGGAAGGTCCTACTTAGGTAGATATTAAGAAAAATACAATCTTTATCCCCAACTGCCACCTATTATATGGATTTTTAAATCTTTAAGTGTATTATTCACCTAGTACTCATGAAATATATGTATATATACACCATGAAATTCGGAAAAACAAAAATAGAAGTATCTCTGAATATTGGGCAGTTCCTGCAGTCAAGTCTGTTTTGTCTGTAATGATAACTGATGAGTGATTTCTCGGTCTTTTTCTTGACCCACAAGCTTTTCCATCTTATTTTCTCCTCTCGACCTGCTGAGGAGGGGGAGTGGGAGAGTGGCTGGGTGGTCAACTGGCAGGTGGCCAAGGTAAACACCATAGGTAGACAATGAGTGAACTGCTGACATAATAGACCATAAATAACTTAGCAAATTATTTTCTGTTTTATCTTGATGAAGAAAAAAATCCTGTCATTTAACATTAAGCAAGTCTCAATAACAAAAAATGTAATAGTTGCTTTCATATACATTTGAGCTGGGAAAAATCAGACAGAATTTATTGCCGGTGCAGATAGATTCCCTTGAACTTCTCCTGTGTAAAGAAGCTGAATGCCATTTAAATAAAATTAAACTCAACAGTCCTGCAAGTTCCATCATCTACCGTGCATCAAAAATTTTCAAAGGTAGGGTAAGATACCATCACCAAGGTTTGGCTGAGTCAGATTATTGTGTATTTGCCAAGTATAGATTTCCTACAATAGCTCAGTGCTTTTAGTTATTCAGTAGAAAAGGGTTGGTACTAGACAGCTTTTTTATGAGATGTAAAGGTATGGGAGGGTTTCAGGAATCAGTCTGACGAGCTTCCAACGTAAAAAAGTGAAAATTTTTCCAAAAACACTACAGAAATATGAATATGGTTTAGTTAAACAGAATCTGTACATCTACCTCTGAATTAGGCACTTTGTAAACGCGTTCACCACTAGAAAGACTCCTCAGAAGAGGAACCTAAAAAGTAGCAGTCGCCTGAAAGCCACATCCAGATAAACTCCCAACAGCACTGTGCAGAATTTAGCCCTGGGGACCGCTGGTATAAGTTCAACACAAATCCTGTTTCCTGGATTTGAATCAAATACAAAGAGTATTCCTTGCATGCCTGAGCAACACAGCTCAGCTATATTCAAGATACTCTGTCTATAAATATAAATCACAACCACTTTTTTATAGCCATTATTACATTCATCCACAGTTTCCTATAGAATCACAGAATCATATAGGTTGGAAAAGACCTTTAAGGTCATTGAGTCCAACCGTTAACCTAACACTACCAAGACCACCACTTTACCATGTCGCTAAGCACCTCATCCAAACGTCTTTTAAATGCTTCCAGGGATGGTGACTCAACCACTTCCCTGGGCAGCCTGTTCCAATGCTTGATAACCCTTTCAGTGAAGTAAAATTTCCTAATATCCAGTCTAAACCTCTTCTGGCGTAACTTGAGGCCATTTCCTCTCGTCCTATCACTTGTTACCTGGGAGAAGAGACTGACACCCACCTCTCTACAACCTCCTCTCAGGTAGTTGTAGAGAGCAATAAGGTCTCCCCTCAGCCTCCTTTTCTCCAGGCTAAACAACCCCAGTTCCCTCAGCCGCTCCTCATAAGACTTGTGCTCTAGACCCTTCACCAGCTTTGTTGCCCTTCTTTGGACACGCTCCAGCACCTCAGTGTCTCTCTTGTAGTGAGGGGCCCAAAACTGAACACAGTTCAAGGTGCAGCCTCACCACTGTCGAGTACAGGGGGACAATCACTTCCGTAGTCCCAGTGGCCACACTATTTTTGATACAAGCCAGGATGCCATTGGCTTTCTTGGCCACCTGGGCACACTGCTGGCTCATATTCAGCTGGCTGTCAACCAACACTCCCAGGTCCTTCTCTGCCAGGCAGCTTTCCAGCCACTCTTCCCCAAGCCTGTAGCGTTTCATGGGGTTGTTGCGGCCCAAGTGCAGGACCCAGCACTTAGCCTTGTTGAACCTCATACAATTGGCCTCGGCCCATCGATCCAGCTTGTCCAGGTCTCTTGGCAGAGCCTTCCTCCCCTCAGGCAGATCAACACTCCCGCACAACTTGGTGTCATCTGCAAACTTACTGAGGGTGCACTCGATCCCTTCGTCCAGATCATTGATAAAGATATTAAACAGGACTGGCCCCAACACAGAGCTCTGGGGGACATCACTTGTGACCGGCTGCCAGCTGGAGTAAACTCCATTCACCACTACTCTTTGGGCCCGGCCATCCAGCCGGTTCTTTACCCAGTGAAGACTACACCCATCCAAGCCATGAGCAGCCAGTTTCTCCAGGAGAATGCTGTGGGAAACAGTGTCAAAGGCTTTACTGAAGTCTAGATAGACAATATCCACAGCCTTTCCTTCATCCATTAGGCGGGTCACCTTGTCGTAGAAGGAGATCAGGTTGGTCAAGCATGACCTGCCTTTCCTAAACCCATGCTGGCTGGGCTTGATCCCTTGGTTATCCTATACACAATTCTGACAACTAATTCAATATAGAACTCTATATTATGCATTTGAGAAACAAAAACACTGCTCTCTCTTGCACCATATAAAGTGTACAGAGTGGGATACCTGCAATCAACAAAATGCTTATGTGAACTCCAAATGATTTGCTCTAAAAGTAAGACTGCTTTAGAGATATGCAAAATGATGTTGCCTAAATCTAATGAAAATACCACACCAGATCAAATACTAAAATGTTAAGCTAATACTTAAGTGTACATATAGCAGAATAATATTGAAGTAATTCAGTCTGTTGCTAAAGGACACATTCTTTCAGCATCTAGTATTCCTATGAACAGGATGTGGAATCAGGAGAATACTTATTTGGAATTATTAATTTCTATAGTAATTGCACGGCTGCTAAAAAAGGAATAAACTACATAAATTTGCTGAGTACTTCATAACTTAACAGCTTTCCTTTTCCTACTGTTATCTGATCAGAAATTCATTCTCTTCAGCATGTGAAGAGTTATCATTTTTTTGTTGTTAAAGACCAATTTAAACAAAAATAGGTTTAAAAAATGGTAATATTAAACAGAACAGTTTAGTAACATTCACGTCTTCTGATCAACGTGATATAAATGGTGGGTAATTGTCACAAAGGTGTATGCTGGTTTACATACAGCCAGTATTAGAAGAAAACTAGTTGTGCCTTCTCCTGTAACATGCTTTACAAGATTGCAGATATTTGAAAAGAACCAGGGCTTTGTGATTGGATATTTGGCTATTAAATAGTAGTGAAATGACAGTGTAAAGCCCCTATCGTAAGCTCTTGCTAGTATCACAAATGAGTGATTATTTTCTTCATCTCTCTGCCTTTTTCAGAGCCAATTCCAGGGTATCCATACATTCATTTCCAACTATTTTTTTATCCTGTTTTAAGTTGACCTTTCTTCAATATCCATAACAAAAGCAATACATCACTCAGAGTGCTATCCAAGAAGCTGATTATGGAAAATTTGAAATAAAACTGTACCCACTCCATTTCGGTATTTATAAAATCTTTAGAGGCCAAAAGTACATTCTACAGAGTTAGAGCACATATTTTAAAGATTTTTCCAAAACAGTTAGAGGAATGAATTGTTCATGATGGGAGCAATCAGGGGACATGATTGACTTGTGGAACCGAAAACAAAATGTGAATAAAGAGGTACAAAAACTATAGAGTGCACTTTCTTGTATAGGAGCTTTGCCCTTCGCAAGAATCAATAGTATTCTGTACAGCATCAGTGTCATGTCAACCATCCTTCATGTTCATGGAAATACCTCTACAATCTTGATATGTCCACTTAGACCACTTGGAAGATGCTATTCAAAAATAAAGGTTGCTCAGATTGCTAAGGGATGAAAATTGGTTGAACAATTATTGTAGATAGATAAACTGAAAATGATTAATAAGTAATGGTTATTTTTCTTAAGTGAAATGATAGTCTCTATTCTATATGAAAATAATTTTAAAATTGTATAAAATTTTAATGCAGAGAGAGGGAGTTTATTTTCCCAATTAGGATGTGAAGCAATATGAAAAGAAATTATTTGGACAGGACTTTAGCAGTCATAGTGACACACATGAGGACAAACACATCAATTCAAGTCTTTGGATTACAGATGTCAAACAATAGAGGGCTCCTTCCCAGAAACTGCATTACTGAATACACATGGACATCTCTCACTAATTTTCTGTCTCAACCATGTAGAAGAGTCTCAGTGTATGCTTCTAAGTCATTATAACATTAGATAATATCTAAATGTTAAATGACAGTTGCATAAGAACATATATGAGATACTAAACATACTCTAGAAACTTTCTCTTGTATTTTTATTTAATTGCTTTCGACTTATAACAATAGAAGAGTACTGGGCTGTGGAAGAACAGCACTTGCCTGAACAACAGACGATGTATCTATTATCTCACTTCCATGAAGGTCATCGACCTATGACAGTTGGAGTAGCAGAAACATTAGAAATCATGTGCAATTTAATCTTTACACAAATAAAGGAAAAGTATCACAATGCCTGAATAATGAAGAGTCTCTCAGAGAAAAAGAAAAGTCTGTCCCTGAGGATATTCTTCATTTTCTTTCCTGAACTGTTCCAATGCATTCACACTATGAGATTCACTCACTGTGCTGACACACGTATTAATAGTATTTTGGCTGGAAGAGTGTAGATGTTCTAAAGTGATTGCAAAGTGCAGCTGTGACTCAGTTCTCCTTTCATTCATTCATTACTTCTCCATGTCAATTCTGGGAGACTATTGTTCACTGAGAAACTGTCATCAGGATTGAAATTAACTGTTTTTTCTCCTACTTCAGGCAAGAGTGTTTTTATGTTCCCTGCTTTCCAAAGCATGCTACCTTATCTTTTACAAGGTTGGTGATGAAAATATTACATCAGTTCCATTTGAAAATAAACAAACATCAGGAAAATATAGAGAAGTGTACACAACAAAAGAGGATAACCTAAAAAGCATTTTCATGTTATCAGTCTATATTCCTCTTCTGATAATTTAGAAATCAAGCAAGCAAAAAAAAAAAAAAAAGCACTTCCTATTGCAATTCCCAGTAAGCTAACAGCTAATGATGGATAACAATAGAAGTTTATTTTCTCTTCACTGAAAATGGAACCTCTATGTCTTCAAGAAAGGAATGAGGAAAAAATAATCAAGAGTCAGAAGAGATCAGCTGTTTCATCTTGTTGTTATTTAACTGAAAATAAAGGGTATAAAAATTATTTTTACAAAAAAAAATGCTTTTGTTGACAAGCTACAAACGACCTGAATTCTCCATTGGTCTATTTTTTTTTTTAAATACCAGGCTGCAGTTTTTGGAATATTGTGGGAAAGACCAACTTCCTCTCAGAATCAGCATTTTATTTTTCACTGGAGCTTTCTGTCTCTGTATGTAACTTAACTCACCTTCAGCTCCAAAAATGGAAGCCAAATTACCTTTACATTTCAGAAGATTTCTCTAGTGTCATTCTCAAAAAGAATTAGAATAATACAGAGCTCTATTTAAATATACAACTGTGGTCTTTTGGAAGGAAAAGAAGATTTCAAAATTCTGTTTGTATTTAAAATGGTGACAAGAACTTAAACTTTGGAGATTGTTTAAGCTAAAGAAGTCAAAAGGTATCATGGAGGTTTCAATATTTAAATTCAACATTAAAAAAAAAAATCAAAATAAAACATTTCAACACAACCAAAGCAAACAGTACAACTTCTATTGACAGCCAAGTCAGTGTTTTCCAATGGAACATTATTATTTCAGAAGAATGTCAGCCTAACAGAAATTTTTAAATGTATTTAAGAAAATTACTATTTTCCAAAATATTAATAGAAAAAATACATCTCCTTCCACGATAAATTAGACTTTCATATTTGAGACAATTGAGGGTGATCTTCCACTAACACAAGCTCTTCCACTGTTGTTCTACAACCTGAAGGCTTGGAGAAGAACCACAGTTTATTCATCTAAATTAAAGTATACTGCTTTTCCATTTGGAGAAGGAGATGGAGAATTTATTCTCTTTTATTCTCATCACCATGGAATTAAGTTTTGATATGAAGAGAAGAATAGAGGAAATGTGACAATTCATTAATAAATGATAGCAGTGTTTAGAAAGATTCTAGGTTTTGCCTGAAATATTTCTTGAAGGTGCCTTTCAGTGAAAGTACCCACTCACTACCTGAAATAGATACATCCTTTAGTACAGTTGTTTGTCTCCCTCAGCGTATTAGGCCAGGGAATTATATCTAACTTACGTGTTTGGCTAATTGTAATGATACAACTGGAGCATGAAAGAATGGCATTTAAAAAAAAATTAAAACTTCATTTCTTATTCCAAGATAACAAAACTTAAAATACTTCATTTGTTTCCAGATAAAATATTGTGGATGAAGTTACGGGTCCAGGGAGCACTGAAAGACAGAGCTCAAAGAATTCATTCCCCTGGCCAAAGGCTCCTGCTGATATTCAGCTGTAACACATGGAGCCCATGGACTCAGCACCATGGATGTGTTTGTATTCTGCTCAAGTAGGTGGAGGCAGCAGCAGACATGCCTTGCCCTTTTTGTTTGTCTTGCCATCAGGAAGCAACACTACAGAAGGAGCTTTTCTTAAATCTGTACTCTGCAGACAAGCCAGTGCCACAAATTAGGACACAGAGACAATGCTTTACAAAACCTTCACCCTACAAGTTTCAATTACATCTCCAGCCCCAGAATTTCTGGGGGAAGAGACAAAATGTTTGTATTAACTGCACAATCAATTTAATTTTCACACATAACAAGTTTACTCTCTAAAGAAAGAGGAGTACTATTTTCTTCTACTTCCAACAAAATATTTGTATAGCCAAACATCCTAATCTCTTTATCTTTCCTTGGGAAAAAAGGTGTATACATCAGTTTTCCCAGCAACTCTACTGCAAGGAACATAGCTTGATCACGTAAGCTAAAATAGAAGATAAAACTAGCATCAACTCAAATAGGCATAGCCCAAAAGTTAAAGATCTAAGCACACAAAATTTCATTTGATAATACGAATTTTTATTTTAATCCTTTGCTGTTCTGGAGGTAGTACAATGAAGAATAGATCTTCATAGTGCATTATTTTGCATTCCTGAAGAAAATATTTCTGGTTTTGTTTCCTGTAAGAAAAAATGTATTATGGAAAAGGGCAGAATGAAAGGAATACTATGACTCAGGCAGCAATACAGTAGACAGTGACGTTCTTGCCATTTTTAATAGAAATATCAAGAACATAATAGTCAATTATGTTCTAAATCTATAACTATGCATGTTGCTTCATTGCATTTGTTGCATGACCTTGTCTCTCCTTGACACAGCTCAACACTCAAATCAGTGATGATAGACATGAGGCCCTGATGGATTCTCCTTGGATCACACGTTTTATGTAAAATTTTTGATTACCTAATTACAACTTAATCCTATATGAAAAAGCATTTGAGGATATTCCCCTTTCTATTTCTCTGTTTTCATATATTGGTCACCTGTGGTGCATGTTGTATTTCTGCTTCTTTACCAGCCTATCACAAATTTTGCAGTCAGAATAAGGACATCATAGGTTTTCACATAAATACTTCTGATGTACAAATTTTGATGCAGACTGCAATGAGGAGATTTTTACTTTCATTTTTAACAATTTTTCCTCAAGACTGAATTTCTTTGTGATAATTCACTCATTTATGGAAAGTGAGATGGTTGTTTGGAATTTAGGTATAGAAAGGGATAATATTTTGCTGCTGCTTTGGACTGCCAGTATGGGCATCCAAATAAAGTACCTAAACTATACAGAAGGAAGAAAACAGTTTTCATTCAAACTCAACTTTTTTCAGCCATTTCTATGACTTGTTTTCTAAACCTTCCAGAGGTTTGTTATTTTTTTACTGCTCAAGACTGAAGTCTCCTTTACAACATACTAGGCAGAAATCAAGTATACTAACTAGTACTAAATGCAGATGTCTAGGCTATCAGGTAGGAACAGATACAAATGGAACAGCTGAAGCCAAAGTAATTCATTTTTTGTTGGTTTTGATTTTTTGAATTGTGACACACCATTTCATTCCTTTTATTTTCTCAGCACACAAATTTAATGTTATATACCTGAGGCAAAGGACAACCTACCATGTAGTTAATTGTCACCATGTCAATTATGCCTGAAACAAACAAAACAATTTAATTAAATTTGCAAGTTTATAGCAAATTTAGAAAAGGTGTAAGGAATATTTCCTGTCACTGAATGCTCTAGAAGGCTTGTATTTTTTAATCTTTTCCTCTTATGGAAATCATACATGCAAGCTATTATATTTTAGACCATTTTCAGAAAAAGAAAAAAACAACATACAGTTAAGAGTTTGAAACACAACATTCGTACGTGACGTGTAGAAAATAAGGATTACAGACTTAAGTATCTTACCATATTCTACCTACATAACAAGGAAGGAAAGTTACACAGTGGATAGGGTATTGAAGCAGGAAATCTGGAGATGAATTAAAGCTATGCAGTCAATAGCAAAACTTCTACAGATTTAAGAGGGTCCTAAAGCTTGTCTCAGAATGTGTTGCTGGTTTGCCACTGTCCTAAGCTTATGTTTTCCAATATCAAAGAAAGGATTTAGAATGTCCGGGAAATGAGAGCATCTTGATACTGAAACACTCATTTCACATGCTTGAGTTCAGCATAATCAGAGAAGTGGCAGATGCCAAATTGAATAGCCTGGATTTAGGATGCTCGTAGTATAGAGAAAACCTATTCTATGTCCCCCAAACACATGGGAAACCCACAGAAAATTTATACAACACTTTGCATAAAGTGGACAATTTTACTTCCTGATCCTGCAAATTGTGCCTAACTTAATGCTTATGAATATTCCCATTTAAGTCAATTGGATTATTTACATGCATTAAATTAAGCACATATATAACTGTTTTTCAGATAAAGGTCTTAATTACTTTTAAGGTATTGAACCATTTTTCTTCAGACTTGACTCAATGAGAGCTATAGATCAAGTCTAGCTAGAAGTTACTAGCATTATCTGGGTTTAGTTATCCACCAAAAATGTTTCTGACTAGGATATAAAAATAAAATATTTTAATATTCCCTCATGATTAGAAGAAGTATTTTCAAACAACCATTTTATACATATTTATCAAGTAATAACTGTTCAGATAAGACTGTCTTTTATACAAAACAGGAAATGCGTTTCAGAAATGTATATCAAAGTAAAGGTAGAGGTCGTTCATTCCTTGTTTATTCCCTCACGATGCATAATTAAGTAGAACATTATTATTTTTTAAGTAATATCCTCTTTGCATCTGAGGAAGGAATGGAGAAATTTAAGATAGATGACCAGAAAAAATTACTGTTCAGATATTGATAACTGGAGGAATGACAACAGAAGAAATGAGTACAGCAATTTAAGAAGATGTTGGTATTCCTAATGTAAATATAATAACATAATAGGAAAAAAAAATCTTTGAGATGCCCTCTGTACTCTTTATGCATCATACAAGTAAAACAATAAATAAAAGCAACAGTCTTCTATTGTCTGCATTGATCTTTTAAAAAATTGAACATTTACACTATTAAAATTAAGCATCATAGTGGCATGAAAACGTGAAGATAAGAATCATTGAATCCGGTTAATTCTGAGATGACTTTGGTCAGTTCCCTTATGCAGCTAAAAATGGCAAATGATTTTTTTTCTGCACGTCTGTCCAAACCAGAGTGCTCATATGGGTTTAGCCACTGATTCAACTCCCAGCAGAGACCGAGACAAAACAGGCACTTGCTTCCTATTTTATTAAAAGGGCTGGTGTGATCCTGTTGCATATAATAAGATACACTGTAGGTGCAGTCCCCAAGTACTTCTGTTAGGTCAACGCACTGTCATCACACCCATTCTGTTCTTCTTGAGCATTTCATTTTGCGCCTATTTTCTGTTAAAGTGTCTTCAGCATACCTGTTTTGGTTCAGATGGTTTTCAGAACTCCAGCAACTTTTACACCTACTGCCACAATTTATTTCTACAACACAGAAGACACAGGTTAATAAATAAAAGGAAAGCACTATGTTTGAGGAAAAGACAAACTACTAACGGGTTATTTTTCAAAGGCTATAAATGTTCTAATAATTTCTAAAATAAAAAGCCCTGTACCTCTATATTTTCCTCACTAGTGTTGACAGCACACATCAGGTTCCTGACTCCTAATGTGGTACAGTGAATAAGGGTTCTGGTAACATTCAACTCTGCCATCAGTGCAGTACTGGGCATAAAGTTCAGCTATGAACTTAACCCAGTGAGATGTGTGCTAAAAATTCTGTACACCTTTATCAGATAACTTAGTCACATTCATCCTGATGCATAAATTAAAATGAATCTGTGAAAGAAAATCCAGCAAATTAAAGGAATACAAACCTCAGTGGAACCCTAGGAAAATCAATTTGCAGAATAGACCTTCCTAACAGTACTCTAACTATAGAACACAGCATATAATACAATTACAACATTTTCTGTGTTTTAAGAGCATGAATAAACAAACTCAGAAAGTAGCAGAGCTTGTAATTAATTAAATCATATCCATTTATTTCTGAAGTGTTCCTTGTACATATAAGAAAAGGAACCCTCCCTGATGAATAAAATCCTTTTGACTTTGCTGGTATCAGGTTATTTCCCATTTGGTTTCTGTTACCTAAATCCAGATCTAGGTATAAGTAGCAGCTTTTTCCCTCCCCTTTACTTAACATGTGTTTTTCAATCTATTCTGAGACTGCAGGCAAAATCTGGCCTTGTCTTCAAAATCAAAAAGGATGCCCTCATCATAGGTGTATTTTCCACATGTTGCAATTAAACTTTGATGCTGAAATTAATAACTAGGGAAAAAATGACAGCCCTTAACTTTTGAGGAAAGGCTTGAGAGAAGACATGGAACAAGTCTGCTCAGTGCCCATCTGCATGTCAGTTTGCTTATGGATAAAGAGAACAACAGTAACCTAATTCTTTCCAAAGCTTTTAAGTGCTAAACTAATCACTTAAAGTTTAAATAATAAAACATAATGCAATAGCCCATGACCTGACCTATTTTGGCTCCAGGCATGCATAGATATTAGGGATTTTGTTAGAGTTAGCCGAGATATAATGACTATACCTTATAGCAAAGAAAGATTTAACCCACCATGCCTTTCATGATCTTAGCTAGACTTCCAGGTCTTATGCAAAGAAAAACATTAATCATAAAATATAAGAAACTAATACTTTAATTCCTTTTCCACCAATCCTATGGACACATGTCCCTTGGCTCATTAAATGTATTTAAATCTGCTTCATTCACGTACATATACATTTTGTAAGTTAAGGTGTAACGTAATCTTACCCTTGAAGCTTTAGATCTATTTACACTTGCAAAATTGATGTAGGATCAAGTTGAATTGGTCACGTTAAGCATAATTAAGAAGCTGGTATAAATAGCACAAGGACGCTCATTTACCTGACTCTACTTTGTGCTTTGAAGAGATATGTTACAGTCTTAATTACAATGGCTCATTTCCCCCAGGGCCCTCTGCTTTTGACAAGAGTCTGAGAGCACCAAATTTTTCTGCAATTTGAAATGCAACGAATGCACCAAACTATCTCTTAAAACTTTATTGAGCTATAACACCCATCCTACTACTCTTCACCAGGGGAAACAATGTGTTGAGGGAAACAGTTGACTGGACAGAGGGTATTTATGACAGCGCACATGGATGAACCTGTTCTTACGTTACCTCAGCAAAATTCCAAGTAGAAAAATTTGCAAAACTGTTGTATAGTCTGCATTAGGTCTTAAGTATAAGGACTCACAAAAAATCATGACCCAAGATAGAAAAGCACATACTTCACGTATTTGACAGGTAAGGGCATTTAACCATTGTTGTGAGCTATAAAGACAGCATATACATTCAAAATTTTGTTTTCCAAATATTTTAGTTAGCAAGCACAAGTAATACATCAAAGAATTTTCTGAGTCTGGATTGCCTATATATGCTGTTTCCTACTAAATCACAGTAGACAAAAATTTTGCTGTTAATTCTGTTACAAAAAAAGCTAAATTATAGCATTTCTCCTGACTTCAGAGGAAGTTTACAGAGTTTACAGGAAGTTCATTTAGAATTCCGTCATTGTACAGATGGAGATATTATTGAAAGGAACAAACAGAGCAGAGGATTTCAATCTCAACATTTCTCCCACAAATAAGAAAAGAGACTCAATACTCTAAATTTCTCTGGAAGTCGGATCAGGTTTGGCATTGGTTACTGCACTGTCCAAGATTGCGTGCTCACAGACAGCTTAATAAGCCTGTGGTACACTGAAAGTTGCGCTATATTCTTCCCTAAAAAAAACCACATTTTCCAGTAAAAGTCCTGAGGACACTTAGGATTAGCAGCAGGGGTACACTGTCTGTGGTACGCTACCTTCATCCACGTTCATGCTGTAGCAAGATTCCCTTCTGCTTTTTGCCACACTTTAGGAGCAGATTTCACCCTAAACAGCAATTCAGAATTTTACATCTTTGTTTTCTTCTCACATAATTCTTTTAAAAATAACAATACGATCAATTAATGAAAAATATTTGGGAAATTAAAGAAAAAAACAACCAAACAAAACAACCAAAAAACCCACCAAGTACAGCATTAAGTTTCCATGCACTGTGGTCACTTGTAAACTGAAGAGTAATCTCTTATCAACTGCTCTTACATTTCCTCTAAACACATGCAAGTGCGCTATGGAACACATGGTAAATCACTAAGTCTCTTTATAGTTCAGATATAGAGGTATCACAATAATAACAAAACTTTCTATCCCTGAAATATAACTGAGAGAGGAGGCTTAAATATGTCTGGATAAAAAAAAAAGTAATATGTCAGGCTTAAAATACGATATTGTATACTACTTACCAGGCAGCTAAAGAGGGTTTATAGAGAAGAATGGTGGATGTAATTTTCTTTTTAGAAAAAAGTTGTAAGCAAAAGAACTGAATTTAATCTAATATCACTACTAAAGCTTGCCATAATCTTATGGAGCATTTGGACAGTACTTAGGGCCAAAGAGATGATCCTGAATTAGCATAGTATACAAATCAGCTTTTCAATTTTTATCAGATTATCTGCATTACTGGCTAATGCTGATGCATTCTGCAACATGCAATAAACGCTTCTAAGCATCATATTTCCAAAGTGTAAAATATCTTCAAAACCGATCTTAACTGTTTTAGCAAGATAAAGTATGCTACTTTTGCATGAATAATATTATCAGAATCCCATTAAATCTCTTCATTTATTATCTCTAACGCTACTTAAAAGAGAAGTTAATAGAGTAATTCATTCTCATACCATGACCTTGGTCACTAGTACATGATGTTTCATATTCATTATGCTGAGCTAAGTGAGGGCTCTGTTATAATATCACTTAATTTATATTCTGAATAATGCTCTGGGGACAAGTTGCTCTTATGCATTAGGGTTCTATCTAAATCACAATATTTGAAGACAAGTGGAGAGAGCAGATAACTGTTAACATGTTTGCTAACATAAACCATTGTTACAGACTCCAAACATGAGACCTTGGGAATTAAAAGTTAAACAGCACAGTAGTTTTCCTAGAAATATTCAGCTTGTCTTAAAAAAAAAAAAAAATATTATTGCATGGTCAATCTGTATTTTTGTTATATTGGTAGATTCTTCTAAAGACTACTATTTATCATACCACAGTTGCAAAACAGATACAACTTCCTCCCTCCCAACATATTTTTTTTTCCCCCATAATTTTAAAGACTAGCAAATAACTGATGTTTTTCTGTATTTTAGGTTTCTCTTCAGAGAAAAGTCCAATACAGTTATCTAATCAATGAGAAACCATTACCTGTTTCCTAGTTTCCTGCTGCAAAAATGTAATTTATTTTCCTTCTACTTTCATGATTAATATAAATAGATGAATTAAAGGTATAAAAAGAAAATATTTTTTAGCATTCTAGAATGGAAAAAGCCCAACTTCCCATATGAATCAGCAGGTTTTGCATGAAACCTTTAATACCAGCAATCTTTAATATTACGGAATCCCCAGACTACTTGACATTCTGAAGTAAACTGTTTCAATGAAAGCATCGTAATAAGGCTACACATTTATTGTCACGCAACAGCTTCCAGAAGTGGATCTGTCTCTCCAATTAAGAAAATGAAAACAAAAATCCCTGCTACAAGCCTGGAAGCTCAACTTGGGACATGAAAACTAAACTAGCGTATTACCTTTTTCACTTGTATTCCAATATTAATAGAGGACTTGCAAGCCACACTACTTAATAAGCATTATCTATTTTCTTCAATGGATCAGCATGTGAACACCATAATTGATTAATTCTAATTGGAGCTAGGCAAATAAATTCAATGTTATTTTTAAGAAAAGGGAGACTCTGCTCTATTTCCCATAATGATACATAAAATCATACCAATAAATCTTATTTCTACCAACATGAGATGTAGGTAAGTTTCCTGCTGAACACAGAACAAATCCAAGAAGATAAAAGTTGCAAATTTGTGAAGCTGTTTTTCAAATTAGAACTATACTCCTCACATCTCTCCCAGCCTTTTTGGAGCCATAGATGCATCTCCATCTTTTACACACAAAAAGTAAACGCAGCTTTGGTGTACAACGTTAACAATGCAGAAGTTTTCAGTTAATATCAATAATAGGAAATTTATATCCTCTTCCCCCTCACCCCCACTGTAAAACAAAATGACACAGAAATTCCCACCACTACTTAAAAACCTCTAAACTGACTGCTTGCCAAAGGCCATGGTGGATAAAAATGCACAACACATTGAAGTCTGTGCAGATCTGGGCCTTGATAGTCTAACTCAGGAATGCAGAGTAATTTGTGATGGTTTGAGATGTCTTTGGCTCAGGTGTCCTACCAGCTCTCCTACCCCACCCTGCAGATGATGGTCCTCAGCACTGTAGCTGTGTAATATGTCAAAACCTTCAACCCACAGTCTCACAGACACGTTAAGGCTACGTCTTAATCTACCAGTGAAAGTGGTTCTGTGCTAGTATACCAAATCATGAACAGCTGTAGCTAAAGGCACAGAACTGGTCTATCTGCCACAAATGCTACAGAGGCAGGACTATCTAGGCAGACCTGAAATCTAGACTTCTAAGTCACAGTTTTATTTCCCAGAGATCATCCTGGCATAGCAGAGTTGTCCCCCTATGATATGCTCAGAGATGGTGGGCACCGTCAGCAGAGCAGAGAATCATACATTTCTACCTATTACTATGTACATACATCAGCCTGAGTGGTATCTCATGTCTCAATTTAGCACACTATGGTAGTTGTATGAATAGTACTAGAAACTGCATTTAAAGTATAATGAATGATTTTAGCAGCTCTGAAGTAAAAGGTTACAGAATATGTAGGATCTGTATGTCTCCAACTGATACATTATGAAATATTACAATGCTGCTGACATGTCAAAACATGTGATTTAGTAGTCACTGGTTATTTCCATTTACTCTTTTTGCGTTTTTAATTAGTAAATGAGTCCCTCATGGTCAAACGATTAATTACACAATAATTCACTGCAGTACCTTCTTTTTCTGTCTGAGTGGAGCACACAGTATATAGAGAAAGCGTTTGGAACATAGACTGACACTATAAATTATAGCAATGTGTTCACACTGCTTTAGTTAAGGTTGTGTCAGCACTCTCATTAAGAGCTCCTGCTTTCAGGTTAGTTAAAATTAGCAAATGTAGTAGCAAATGTTCATTCTAGCTTTCATGTTGGCATGCAGGAATTCAACCAGGGAATAAACTCCTTCCATCCATAAGCCTATGTGTACATAAGGAGAGGGTGAGAGAAAGTGAAGGAAGCAGGCAGTGTAGAGGTTATTAAGGGGTAGGAGGGAGAGGGCAGGAAGCAAAGAAACAAAAAACAGCTGCTGTTTGTTGTATGTGATCATAAGTAATAATGGTACCTCTTAATTTTCATTTCTTCTCATCAAGAAATCCCAAAAGATAATTGCAAATTGTATCATTACATCTGACAGAGGTAAGCAACACCTTGTATGATGCTACTCAAAGCCATGGAGTGAGGGACAGAGCCCAGTTTTCCTTCCAAGTCCTGGCCACCCTGTCCTCCCTAAGATACTGCACAAATATTAAATTTTCCTTATGGTAGATAGAAGACTCACTTTGAGAAACTTTCAACATGGTATATGGTGGTCTCCCAGTGACTAATGATGGGATTTACACTTTGGCTTACGACTATGGCAAGCAGAAAGTAGCAAAAGCACCTTACACTCCAAACTGGCTAGATATGAAGTACCTCAAGGGTGAAAACTGCATAACTGGGGTGGTGTGGTTCAGCAGTAAGTCTTCTTTTACTTGAAGGTGTTTTAAAGCTAATCTATTTTACTTTCAGTTGACAAAGATTAGCAGGTCAGGTGTACTCATGGCAGTGCTATTCCTCAGCTGAGGATGTGATAGTTCCTGAACAGCTCCCACTTAAATAAAGTTTGTTTGATGGATCAAGATATGTGAGCACTTGCTAATGTTTATCAGGCAAAATAATCCAGTCTATCACAAATGGTTTAATTCAGTGGGAAAAAGAAACCGATTTTATATCAAGAAATTCAGAAAGTGCTAAACTTAGATTCTCTGCAGAGAGTTGACAATAGCAAGTATTCAGGGTTCATGACCTTCCTACGTCTGCGTGTTTAACTTTAAGGACTATGAATAGCCCTGACATTCACTCAGTTATGTACATAGGTAAGACAACACTAAAGAAAATACGTTACTATTTCGCAAGACTGTGAACAATTGATCAGAATTACAGGGCTGGACAGTTTATATTAGACAAATTAGATTTATTGAATAGGATGGTCCTAGCAGTAGTGCAATACATGATATTAATAACTGAAAGATCACATCATTCTATTGGACAAAATTGTTTTTATATCAACCTTGGGATCTCATACATATTAAGTTGGTGAGAGGCAGGTTCCTACAACACTGTACATATAAAAGAGGAACAAGGTAGAAAAAAATTCCTGGAGTTACCAAGTATCACACATTACTATTTCCATAAGATAACACACTCATTCAGTGAAATACATCTTTATGAATCATGAAGATGTGGTCTTTGGAAGAAGAAAGAACTGAGAAGCCTAGAACAATAATTTCCTTGAAGTCATAAAGCTGTCAAGATAGATAGGAAGAGGGTAATTTACAGCATCGTAAACATTTGCCCCAATACACGTACTTCCTCTATCCTTTCCTCCAGGCAACAACCTCTTTCTAGTCATTGTACAGAGAAAGCAGTCTTCCCGAACTTAAGTGCTCTGAAAGTGCGCCTTACTTGTATACATTATATGATACACATTCATGGTATCTAAATTGCTTAAAGCCACGCCGCTGCAAAAACATATCTCTGATGCTCTGGGATATCCTTCTTTTTGAGCTTATTCTGAGGCTGAAAAGGAAAAATCTCTCACAGACCCAGCTGGTTCCTTCTTGTCACGTTCTTGCAGCCAAATAAGTAGACTCAACGCTCTCAACTTTTTCTGTCCTGAGCTTCCCTACACTTTCAGAGCTTCATATTAAAGGTACACATTAAAAGAATGACAGATTTGGGTCTGAAAATAGGATGAGAATTTTGAAGCCTGGAGACGGAACACAAAGAAAAGTCAAATGAAAAAAGTGGGGTGAGGAAGAAGAAGGCAGAGCAGTGGAGTAAACTTTCAAGAAGACAGGGTGGTAAGACTCTATTCAACTTCAGGGAATGAAAGCTGACAAATGAATAGGAATACTTTTATGCAACTCTTGAGCCTTATTTAATCTATGAAGGATCTGTCAGATCAAATTTATAGTCATAAACATGGATTTCTAGAAATTATAGTTGATGCAAATAAATCATGAAACAATTTAATTTATTATTATTTTACTTTTGTGATGGTTACATATTCTAAAGAGCAATTGGAGTTTTGGCCAGCAGTCTTAGCTTTATTTATAGATTGAAATAAACAAACTTACTTATGTGAAGAAGTTTTATGATCCAAAAAAAATAATAGGAAATGTTACCTTAGGGAAACCATGCAGGCAAGCACATATAAAAGGAAATGGTACATGCAAGCCCACTCCATCACCAAGACATGTCCTAACTGTGGAAGACGTCTTCTCTCCTGACCACGAACTGTTGCATCAGTCACCAAGTCAGGTACCTTCCCGTGTGAAATAGAGACAGGGCTGCAAAATTAACAGCTCAGTTTTGAATTTTATTTTTCCAAGTGTAAGACTCCTAGACCAGAGGCCTGCATTTGGAAACTGCTAATCATTTTTAAGTAAGCTGGGGAAAGCTTGCAAGCTTTATCAAACTAAAAATGATAATTTCAGTATTGTTGATGCCATGTCAGAGCATGCTTCAACACTTTCTTGCTCAGTCAAAGCAAATCCCAAGCAAGCCAATATTAGACTAACAAACTTTGCCCTGA
>NC_134366.1:61424563-61459563 GCF_035582795.1 Mycteria americana
TAGTCATTACAAATCTCATAATTTAGAAAAGAATGTGTTCTGCTGTTACAGCAGAATGCACAGGAACAAAACAGCACTTTTATTTTAATTTTTTTTTTTCATTTTATTTTATTTTTCATTTTCCATTTTTATTTTCAGAAAAGCACTGTCCCTGCACCCTGCCCATCTAAACAAAATAAAGGATCGTGCAAAATATTTGGAATTGCCCTGTCCAAATGTGGAACTGTAAGATGCCAAGAAACCATATTTAACTGCCTATGGGACAACTACACAGTGCTACTCTAACCATATACAAGTAATCTGAACTGTCACACACCTGCAGCAAGACAAAAGAAAACCTTTGTGGTGATTAGTGTTCAAGATTCAGCAGAGGCAGGCTGTCCTTTTCAGGAGAGCATGAAGAAAGAAAATAAATACATCAACTCTCCTCCTGACTGTCAAATTATGAAAATCAGTCTTGGAATGCTCCCATACAACCTTGCTATGAAACAAGGGCAAATCTAATCCTTCATACTCAATAGCTTGGCTGTAGTCCAGGAAGGTCCTCAGCATGACGGCTGAAGCAAAGCCAAACCATGAATATCCAGGAGAGCACAAATATTAGATTAAATGTTCTACTAATACAGAAATTAACTAATGCTAGCATTAGACAAAATTTATCTGCTATTTTACCGGGGGATTAGAGCGTAATGCACTGCATCTAGCTCAGAAAAAAATCTTGAAGACATATCCAGGCAAATGTACAGCTAGGGAAGGTCATGCACATGCCCATAGCATGTTTTCAGGCACTCTACATGCATGCCACAGGTGAACTATTATCAGAAACAATAGCAGCCACACAAGCAGTAAAATGCTAGCAAACCCCAGTTTCCCTTACACTCCAATTTTGCTTTCTAGCAAGAATCCACACGCAAGTTTTGGCATGTGCAGCACATCTTTATGCACAACATGTGCAGGTGAATTTGTGTGCTTTTGCATAAGGGCATGGACAGAACCTTCTTGTTCAAAACTGAGGAGTCAGCCCACCTGGTATGCACCAACATTCAGCTGGCTGTAGGCCAAGCCTTTAAAAGTGGCATTACTGGGAATTTATTGTTTACAGTCTTATCTGACCTTTTTTTTTATTATTGCATGAGTTTTTGAGTCTGTTAACGTTAATTTATCTTCCTATCTTTTGTTGCCATGCTATTATGCAAGTCCAGGACAAGCACCAAACAAGGGCCTTCTCTCAGCAGTCTTCAGAGATTAATATAACCCACCAAGCCCTCTTTCTTGTACTGTACCGGTATACCACGTGATACAGAACCCTCATAGTAAAGTGAATAGCCTTGAACTATATTGGAGAGTTTTCTGAAGAAGTAAAGATATGAGCAAATTTTTGCTCATATTTTTTTGCTCATATGCACACTTTTACAGTACATACATGTAAAGTAACTACATGCTGTAACTATGTGAAGAGATGTGTTTTCCAACACAGGCAGCTAAGCCAAGGGAGTTGCAGCAGGTTTATGGCAGCTTCAGAGCTGCCAATTGGAGAATGGGTGAGAGGAAAAATAAAGTGGACATAGGGCACGTTTTAGGGATTCCTGAACAGAATGAGAAGGGCTCATACCTCAACATCAGAATAAGCTCGGATTCTGCTACTAACTTCAGTTAAGTCAATAAGACCATACATACACACATCATACCTAAAACTTCTTTCTGTAGGTCCTCCCCATGACTGTGACACGTGCTGCAGAGTCATTCAGGTTTTTGACAGCCAAGGTAACAGAACTAAAGAATAAAGCCAGAACACATCATGATAGATCAAAGAATAAAACATTTTAGGAAGTCTTAATCCTGAGAAAAGAGTAATTGTAAACTGAAATGTGTGGCAGACAAGTACAGAACACAAAGCCACTTAAAATGATTTAAAAATATACATTCCTCTGACCCAGAAGTGAAGTCCAAACTCAGTTCAGTTTCGAGCTTTGTAGGGAACTTGCTGCCACTGCCAGTTCAGTCCCAAGTATTCCCAGAAGTTAACATCCCCATTCAATATATTAACCATTGACAACATCACATGCCAAATGCACTGGGTAACTCCTAGTTTATAAATTAATATACGAGATCTTTGTTAAGGATAAAAGTGCCTGCTATTTGGGTAACTTGTCTCCTTAATAAACATCTCAAGGGACCTAAAATATTGATAAGTACTATTGTATGTCTTGTTGCTGTTACCATGATTTGCTAAATAGCATTTTTTGCACAATGCATTACATTTGCATTACAAATGTAATTGCAAAATAGCATTACATTTGCAAAATAGCATAACAAATAGCACATTTAATAATAGACTAAAACAAGAGTTATAACCATTCTGTCATGAACTACTACTACTACAAAAAAAAAGACTTTTGGCTCTTTCAATACAAACTGTTCCTTTTTAGTTTTACCTGAACAGAACACCTTTTATCTTTCAGGGAACAACTATAAGCTACCAGCAGATACTATGATTTCCAAATTATAACCACAGTTTCATTGCTAAAGTAGTCATTTCTTGCACCACTGAAACATAAATGTCTCTGGGACTAGAACAGAGCAAGTGTGACATAACATCATGCACAACAAATTAGTTCCTGATTAGGAAATTTCATTAAGGCTAGGTTTAAATATCTAGTCTCATAACTGGTAGACCAACTGGCCAGCTGCTTTTGGCAAAGAGCTTCGTTCCATGGAACTGAAAAACCAGTAGGGTTACTCAACGACTTTCACAGACATATGTACAGGAACAAAGCACAGTGGAAGAAAAGGGTTAGGTTGTGAGCAAGTTCTGACTGATTGCACTTAACTGGGTAAATTTTACACTTTGATACCCATTGTACTTTTCAAATCATTGTATTGTAATCCCATCATTATAATATTAAAAGCAAACACCTGGGGGCTAGAATTAAGAAGTTAAGAGTTTGGTTTATGATGATGTGGTTGAATTGGTACATTATTTCTTCTGAAAGCGGTGAGCTGTTAAACACAGTAACCAGTGGTACATAGGAGTAATTCTTGTTCCCTGCTGTCAGACATCATGGTCTTAAGCTTATTTTTTCCTTAATACAAAATTGACAGATTTAGTGTTTATCAGGGAAAGTTGTTTTTCCTGGCTTTATATATAGTATACAGCTTGCTTCTTGGAACACAAGGCAGTGTATTGCATGGAAAATATAGGTAACAGTGTATACAGCTAAGAACCTCTTATTATTGTCGTCATGTTTGTTGGCATCACATCAATCTTTAGCCCCCTTTGTAAGATTTTTATAATAAAAACCTGGGGGGCCAAAACCTGATTGCCATGTTCCTAATGACATCAGCCAACATCTGGGATATTAACACCGTGAATAATATTGTGATATAACATTTATAAAGGAACTTCTTCATAGCAGAAATCATTAAAGCATGCAGACCATTGTATTAATCTACATCTGGTATGACGGCATTACACTAATTATGAAGGACCACATGGTACACTGACATCTAGGACTGGGGTGTTCTGTCAGCTGTCGTAGCTATTGGTGAGCAGGTCTTTCCTCAGAGACATCTCAAAACTGTGGACTAAGACTAGATTGGCATTGCCGTATGATCACTAGGTCATTCAGTCTACTGGATCTTCCTATAAAGTGCCACAAACATGTAAAAAGCACAGCTGAACTCTGAACATTTGTAGTGTAAGCAATAACAGTAAGAGAAAGTAAATGGGGCCAAGTCAAAACATGAGATACTTAATCTAGAAATGCTGGGTCAACATGGTTTTTGAGCCACATAGAATAGACATGTGACAATACTAATGCAAGCATAAGGAAATATGGATTTTATCCTGGATTTTAAGTGTCAGAATGCAAAGTGTAAAATAAAAAAAGAAGTGACAGGAACATCTGCACAGAAAATTAGTACAGAGAGACACAGTCATCAGGCTGGAGTCATATAAATATTTCAGATAATTCAGCAGGATCGAGCTCTAAGCTAAGAGCAGTAAAACAAGTCAGATGATCTGAGGATATTAAGATGCACTTCCATGGCAGCTTGAGAAAACAGATCTGCAAGTATATTTTACAGATGAAAGAGGCCAGAGAGAGAGACAGAGCTCTGGATCATAAAACATTTTAATCATTTCAGATAATGATTTGGATAACAACTAATCTAAAAGTAAGAGGAGCACATGTGTCTAAAGATAGAAGACTGTTCTCTTCATTGCATATTAAAGGCAATTAAAGGGCAATTAAAAACTCAATTTTGGAAAAAGAAGCCAACACAGGTTAACAACACTGGACCTGGCCCACACAAGACCATTGTAACTGGCATATCATTTTTAAAAAAACATATTAGGGAAGTCAGTCTTCTTTTTTTTTTAATTTAAGACAACTTTTGAAGAAATACAGATTATCCTAATAGAATTTTATGCAGATACTCAATATGCACAAAATGGAAAAATTCCAAAACAGGAGAGAAAAAGATTTAAAATGTATTCCAGATGCGCCTCCCATCAACACCCATCCTGGACCATTCCTTGTTCAGAATCCCAAGTAATTTGCAGAAATGCTTAAAAACACAGAAACCAATATAAAATATGCCTGATTTAATCCTATAATAGACATGCCTGAATAAGGAGACAAAGCTAAGCCTGCAGAGGACTTGATTTCCCAGCAGAGTTTTTAGAATAATCCAATTTTTCCTGCAGATCTTTCCAAACCTTTACATTACGATGCCTTCCAGTTTTGTAGGCAGTCTTACATACGGCTTTAGCACATCCTTACTTTTTATCCTGAATATTAATAAAAATATGAACTAATCTTCGTCCAATGGTTGATCCTTGAGGAACCTCTCTAGTACCTGCTGGATAATTTTTTTCATTAATAGAAAAAACTTACTTTTCCTTCCTAAATAAGAATTGTTCTCGGTCAGTGTGACTTACTATAATTTTCCCTTTTAGAATATCTATTGTACAGTTTTTGTACCAATAATCTTCCCAGTTGTAACAGTTTCCTGAGGGCATGAAAAGGTTAAGGGAAGTTTATATTAAAGATAATTTTGGTGGAAATCTTTTTCAAGACATCTGTGCCTATCCTTAGATTATTTTTTTAATTTTTTTTTTTTAAGGAAAATTTGCCTAATAGATTTTTACCTCAAAATGGAAGACCAAGAGGCCAAATTCAGTCCTCAGCTCAGATATGCCTATTGTTCATTTATGACTTGCATGAACTGCATAAAGTAATGTAACAATAGCTCTGTCAGACATCTACGAGCCCATGTGGAGTTTGCACTCTGCCTGGGTTGTCAAACATCCAGAAATGCTGGACAGATGGCCAAAGTCTGAGCAGAAAAAAAGGACTGAAAGCCTGTTTTACATAGCATCTATGCTTGGCAAGCACAGACCTCTGTTAGCCCCATCTCAGAACCACCTATTTGAAAAATCCAAACCGCAGAAGATCCATGGATTCAAATCCGTCCCAAACAGATAACAAATGTCACATACCACAGCCAGTTCGCACAAGTACTTCCAAGTGCCACCCTCTGCCTCTCAAAAAGAGGTGGAAAACTGCCTTGCAGTATGTCTCAAGAGCCAGATGGTAGTGCCAGAAAGGAGCGCAACCAATAACATATAGACATATGTGCTTCTGTAGTCTTTGGCCCCTTGAGATATTTCTCAAAAGTAGGATAGGAAAAGCTCTGCAGGCTGTTAGGAGATATTTGCATGCCACAGGGCCGCATTTTACTCCTCTTACTTCAGAGATTCAATTCTCTCAGCTGAAACTTTAAAGAAGATTAAATGCTATGTTAAAATTACTTTTCTGGGAGCCAGCTCTGGATGGGAGGATTCTTCTATTATCTGAAGTACTGGGTGCAAATGATTACCTTTAAGTCATTTTTGTAAAGAGTTTCAGCCTAAACACATTTAACAACAGGGCAGAGGTCTGATAAAATACATCATTCAGCTAAAGGATTGCACATTTAGTTTTAAATGCTGTCTTAGTGTGTTACTAAATATTCATTTTTAAAGCTTTAAAGTGACTTGCTATTTTAAGAGAAAAAAGAAAAAACAGTTTGATTTATCCTTCCTTCAGAACTGTAAAATATATATTGAACCATTATCCCAAGTGTTTCCTGCTTCTGTTTACTAATGAAACCTCTTGACAGTCTTGATTAGAAAGTGTCACTTAGAACTCTTTGATCTGGTAATATAGCAATGACACATTTGACACATTATAAAATACCAGAATATAAACTTAAATGATGCTGCTTTTTTCTATGAAAAAAAATGAAAACTTTACCATGCCAACTAAAGCTAATTCCACCTAAGAAATTACAGAAATATAAAATCCTTCTAGTTTCAAAAAGGTTAGCTTAAAAAAAAGACTGTGGAAGAAGTCCCACAAAGAGCCTTTGTCATCTTATATTTGTCCTTCATACCATGTCTTTAGTCTGATCTTCTAAATATTAAATTTAGCTTTCTTTGTCATTGTTTTTTATTATACTTTGCTTTTCTTTGTATTTTTGTTTATTCATTCTGTACTTTGCTTTGCTGTAATGATTTTCATTACTTGTAGAAGTCAATTGCATTATAATTACCAGACACATAACTGAGGCCCTGTCTAAGCAGTTTTGCACTCATTTTAGTTATATATGAAGCTTCTTTTTTCCTTTTTTTTTTTTTCTCCAAGCATAATTATAGTACTAGGTAGTGGTATTAGTGAAAAAGTAACTTACAACATGAAAACTTAGACCTTGTCAACACTCAGAGAAATTTGCTTGTGTAAATACATCCTGGTGAATACTCCCAAAGGAAAAGCATTAAAGAAAATTCTATTTGCCAAAAGAGACCAAAATATCAACAATAATATAAAAAAAAAGTTGCTTCTCCACATAAGTGACAGTACAAATAAGTCCTAGTGTAAAGCAGTGACATGGGTTGGGATAGTTCCTCCTTCCGAGTAACAAGTTTTTCACTTTTTCTTTTTTTTTTTTTAATTTTTTCAAAGATTTCACAGTAAAGGGTACTGTTCAGATCTATCTCCCTGACAAAAATGAATAAAGTACCCTTCTTTGCATAAATATTTATTTAATGGCCCTCTAAAATTTCAACAGTTGCTTACATGAACATTTTTATTATGGATATTTCCTAGGTCATTTGTAAATTTAATTATGATAATACTTCCTTCCCTCACAGAGACGTTGCAAGAATAGGCACATTACAGATAGTAAAATATACAAGTGTTATTTTATAGGGAACGTACATACTAGTTCAAGCTTCCTAGTGAAATTTATCAGAAAAATAAAAAAGAAAAACTGAGAGCTTTGGAATTTCATAGGAACCATAAGCATATGTGTAACACCTTAAGATTCTTTTAATTAAATTTTCAAGGCTTTCAAGTTCAACACTTCATCTAGAAAAGCATGTTTGTACATCTGTAGCAATTTCTAGGTAATGTTTGATTACAAAGGTTAGTTACCATCAGCATGCATACTCTAAACACTCATTTAGAGCAGAAGAAGTTGTTGTTTGCTCAATAAACTAAACCATATGTCATGTTTTCTGTTTCAACAAAATAGAATCTTGGAAAGAAAACAAGAAGATTGTCCCTACACAGGCTTCCACACCTAAGTTTCCATGTGCACCTTGTTTAGACATCGATGAAAACCTTTGGAAGGAGAGCAATGTCCATTAATGTTAATCACCCCATTATGCCAATAACTCGATCCAGCAGTCTCAGGCTCTACATGATGCATTTAAGTATATGAAAAATACCCTGATCTGCTCACTTCTCTAGTGGCTTCTTTTCACCTGTACACATTGCTCACAGTACTGAGTCAGTACTGAGTCAGTACTGAGAAAAAAAAAAGTGTGTGATCTCATGGCAAACTGGATGGAGACACTCATGTGGCTATGAAATATTCCCATTTTTTGCACACTCTTTTTTGCCCCTAAATTAGTTTTCAAGTGTGTCAGTTCACTGCACAACCTGCTAAAGCTTTGGAGCAACACAGAAGAGAGGGTGGTGTTGACACGAGGACAACTGGCAGGAGACAATACCTGTCAGGGAGAGCACACCTCCAATTGTGGCTTTAGATTATGGTTTGTCACAGGCTCATGCTAAAAGGACTTTTAAAAGAAAAAAAAAAGAAAAAAAAGAAAGTTGTAATGTGCCATATTATATTCAAGCCAGATCACTAGTATCTTCTTTAGCATTTTTTTTAAAAATGTTTATATCCTTTTTCAGATAACTCAACATGGTCAGCAGACTTCATAAATACAAAAATAATTAATATTAATGTTTTAACTCACAACAATCCTGAAAGACCGACACTGTAGCCATAATGACGCAGACGTTAGGCTGCTTGCCCTGTGCCATACACAAAAGAAACTGGAAATAAAATCCTGACTGAAGTAGCCAAGAGAAATTACTGATTTTTGTAGAAAAATCTGTGTGCTAATTTCCTGTATAAAATTGTAGATTTTCTAAAACTATTATTATTAAATTTTTTGGCAGGAAAAAAGTTATTTTAGTTTGCTGTGACCTAAAACAATTTATCTCAAGCCAGTTAAATTTAAAATTTCCCTGCTACCTGGAGAAATGTAATTTAAAGTCTGTCCTCTCATGATGAGGAGGCTCCCACAGAGGTCTTGCCATTGATTTAGTGGCTGGCTATCAGAGCAGAGCCACCCTGCTCCTGTCCCCAGGCACCAGGTTGTGACCAGGAATATCGAGTGCCTCTCCCTCTTTGGTCCTCCAGCACCACAAGAGGGGAGGATTTCACTGAAGGGACTCTAGAGATAACATCTATTTGCCACTTTTAAAAGCAGTCCAGAGGCAGTTTGGGCTGTGACTGGTGAGAGCATGAGGAAGCCGTAAACCATTTACTTTTTTTGCCATTGCACTAGGTGGCCTAGGTGTCAATGCTGGGGGTAGGGTTACAGAGCCAGAGCACCAGCTCCACACACGGGTAGCTAACCTGAGGACTGCATGCACACTTACCAAGTTGGGAAAGCATTTTCATACTCCAAAGAGAAGAAAAATAAATAACTTTAAAAAAAAAGTCAATAGGAAAACACTTGCCAACTCATTTTTAAGAGCAAAGGGAAAAGGGTATAATATGCTATGCTGCCTGTAACCTTTCTAGATTTCTAACTGTGGTCTCATTTATGCGTATTATAACAAGGTACATTTTGATTGTTAACAGGAACCAATTTATTTTGTGTTTTGGACCTGAACTCCACACAGTTTTGCGAGATCTCCTTATTGATCACCATGCCTGAGGTACAACCAAACTATTGTTCCTTGCCTGTGCATGACAGCCACCAAGGTAAAAGCCTGGTATGCCTATAAAGTGGCAGAATAAGAAATCAAGTGAGGGACTTCCTCGCATTGCCCTCTATTTGTGAGTGAAGACAGATCATCCACTGGGTCTTATCGATTGGTCCCTGCCATAAGGACTCCAGGGTCCTCAGCAGTGTTTATGATATTTTACACCACATTAACTGTTGGGATGATATGCTATGACAGAGCTCTAAATTGTTCCAATTATGCCTTTAGCATAACAGTTGCCTACCAAGGGGGACCGCTCAGTGCCTTAGGAAAAGAAGCAGAGAAGGGGAGCCAATAATCTTCACATATGCTGACCTCCCTCTACCTTCACCCAGCAGAAGCTCGTCATTGCTTTCCTTCACTGTAGCTTTTCATAATCCTCAACATATGGCCTTTGTTTTGATAGGCATGAAATTACATCAAGGTCATTTTTAATAACTGTCAATAGCCCCAGAACAGCGGTCAGCATTATTGACACCTTAGTTGAAGGGCTCAGAGAGCTGTAAGTAGTGCACAGACCCTGCTCAAGCAAGCTGATCCACTGGGAAACAGATTATTATTGATATTAGTAAATTAGTATTGATAGAAATTTGATGACTATCGTGCATCTGGATCCCTCCACAATACACTAATGTCAACCGAAGCCCACAGCTCCCTCCATTTCAGACACGCAATTTATTTGCATTCTCTACATCTCTTTGTTGGAGGGTGGGGAAAGGGAATAGCAGGAAGAAGGGGAAGAGAAAGGTATGCAAGACAACAGCCACTCACGCTTGCAGACACATATGAATTATCTTCTGGAAAACAGAAGCTTCTATGGAAGTATCAGTTTTCTCTTAACTAGAGAGCAAAATTCCCTCCCACACACATTCATTCATCCTTCCATTGCGCCATTTCTGCCATTTCCCACTTTTCTGACTCTATTTCTGCACCTGCTTGACTTGGCCTCACCAGAGGTAAACACAAAGTGTTGCATTTATATAAGATGTTAAACATTTTAGAGATTTTTGCAATAATGTCTAATACTGTCTATATGCTACTATGTCTGTCTGCATTATGTAAAGCCAGCATACAAATAGTGCAAAGCACTGGGTATTTTGGTTCAGTTCATTATGCTTTCATGTAGGAAAGACAGGAGAGTGAAGTTCACCATTGGTTTCTATCATTTTTTCCACAATGACCATATGCCAGTAGTTGCTATGACATAACATGTTGATTTTAATAAACAAATATTTAGAGGCCCTGAACAAAGAGATCAAGCATGCCTCCAAATGTCAACAACATAGAAATGAAACAGAAACTCTGACAGACTTGGAAAGTCAGAGAGATAATGACAAAAAAAATACAGACAGCCTTACTTAAACCTGAGTTACCTGAAATGTGTTCTAACTACATGAGGGACAAAGGTTTCAATATTCTCCATGTAAAATGCAAGATGGTAAACTTTTGAAACCAAATATAAGCTGCACAAGTTTAATTTTTATCCTCCTCTCTTACTTTTGCATTTAATATATATATCTATCTATCTCAATTCTTAGTCTGGTGTTCACTCTCATCTGTGTTAAAGAGTTATTATTCAAAACAGCAGTTCAGGATCCTCTCTGACAACTCCATCTGTTTGACAACTTCATTGTAACATGCTCACTTACTTCTAGGGCAATGTTTCAATCCCTTTCCTACTAGGAACCCACACAGAGTTAGATAATTTAAACGCTCTGCCCACTCTTGCCAAATAGGGATATAAGCCCTTATCACATCACATAAAGCAGTTTTCACAACAAAAACACCTCTTTTCTTTTTCCTAAATGGAAGCAGATTGATATCTACTATACCAATAAACAGTAAAATGATACCAACATAAACATTCCTTGTTCCATTGATTAAGATTTTCCTTCATATCAGATACTGAAAGATTATAAATCATATGAATACAATAAAATCAGATGTACTACGAAACAACCTAGTCCCAAAAGAAACCTGTAGCCAGACACTGAAGTGGAATAAAATGGAAGACAAATATATTTATGAGAGCAGGATCCAGGTCTGTTCTCTATACACCCAATAGCTGCTGCTACTAGAAACAAACCAGACAGTTTAAGAGAATTAAGGGAATTCAGAAACTACATAAAGCCTAAAGTGACAATGAGTATTTTTGATACTGAACAAAACTTCAGTTTTGCAGAGTGCAGTACTGAAAATAAATTAAAAAAAAAAAAGAAGAAGCTACTGCAACTGGAATTTTACACAATTCCTTATACCAATTCCTTTAAGAAATCCCTCACTGCCAACCCTGCTGGGAATGTTACTTTTCAACCATCTTCACTGGGCAAAAACCTGCCTTCTCACTGTTTGGCAAATCTTCCCAACAGCACCAATACACTCAGAAATCAGTAATGTTCCCAGCTCATTAACCTCATCATGACTTTAATACAATATCATTACACCTTGAAGACCAGCATCAGCAGAGCAAAAGAGACAGATAAAGCCTTGATTCTCATAACCACTCTTGAGCTGATTAAAACCAAGTTTTACTAGATTCCTCACTAAACTCAGTCAGGTATTTTCTGCATACCTGTTAGTTCAGTAGATATATATGAAACATCTTTAGCTCTGCTAACCCTAGTGCCCAGTGGGAAAAAGTAAAGATGGAAACGGACTCACCTCAGTGATACCCAGTGAATGTACAAGGGGCAATAGGCATAGCCATAAACCCAAGAAATTTGTTTCCTTGCTTAAACACGAAGAAAAACACCCACATCATTCTTACTGTGAGAGTGATCAAACACTAGACCAGGTCTCCCAGAGAAGTTGTGGAGTCTCCATCCTTGGAGATATTCAAAAGCCAGCCAGACACAGCCTTGAGCAATCTGCTGTAGTTGGCCCTACTTTCAGCAGAGGATATTGCACTAGACAGTCTCTAGAGGTCCCTTCCCACTTCAGTTATTCTGTGACTCCCCCAAATTACTTTTCTCCTTATCAAGTGGTCTTTTCATCCTGCCCTCAATCTAATAGCTAGGGTAATTTTTTTTCTTCCAATTCTCTAAACAGTATTAAACAGCTTCTCTCACTGCTCCTCCCAAGAAAAACTTCCCAAGCTTCACACAGTAAAACCAATTCAGATTCAAAATTCTTCAAAAACAATTTGCAAGTGTCAAACTAACAAGATACCGTTAAGACAAATGCTAATTTTAGCAGCACGTACTGCCTCACTGAAATGCTCACATGCATTTTGACGTATACAGGAAAAATAAGCCTTGGTGGCAGTATGTAAGCTAGGTGCTCTTCACCTTCCTTCTCTACAGTTGTAAACAAAGAGAAGCTGAATTTGCACATGAGGAATCCAGATGCATCCAAATGCAATCCAAATACTGGGCAGGACCAAACGGAAGGTCACTATTTCCCAAATACTCTCATTACCTCAGCTAGATTTGTTGCCTTATTCTGGAACAATGGACTCAACGATGTTCAATGATTTGTGTGTCCATATGTGAATAGGAAGCAGGTAGAAAAGGACAGCTTATTGTTTTGTTTTGCTTCTAAATAAAAATAATTATATTAAAAAGATTTTATTTCAAACTTGTTTTGAGTCAGTTATCTGTGTAAGTTCTTACGTGCTAAAGAGGACGAGAAAAGGTTAGGAGGTTTTTTGGGGTTTGTTTTTTTTTTTTTTTCTTTTTTCTTTGGCTATTATTTAAGATGAAGTCATAAACTTGTTTATAAGCAAAAGTATCTCTAAAAATACCTCCTCATGTAGATTTGACAGTTCAGTACATTTTGCAGTATATCAGAGGTTACACGTTCACTTTCAGAAAATAATTGAATGCTTTACAAACACCCATTTGATGTGAATTAGCTTGGGAATCAGCTACAGCAGATTTGGGTACGTAGCCTGTTAAGAATACAAGAGACTATGTTTCACATTTCCTGGAAGACAAACACTTATTTACATGCAGCATACTACTGTCTGTCTTTATTGTATGCTATTTAGTGACAAAGATGACTACATTTTTTACTTTGCCTTCTTCTGTATTTCTGTCTTGCCTTAGTAAGCTCTTAATGTCTGTCATAAATTAGTTTCTTATGTCTGAAAACTACATTTATGCTGTTAATGAGGATGACCTCCCAGACAGCAAAAAACAAACACTGCTAGCATGCTGTCTGGCTACAGAAGGTATATATTTTACACAGACTTTCATTTTGAAAATTGTTTTTATATTACTTTAGCTTCAGCTTGTAAAAGCATTTTTGGGCCTGATATGAATAACATAGCTATGCAACTAGGCACAGTAAGCAGCGCTAACATGTTGCTAGTCTAAATAAACTAAGTCTTACCTAGAAACAGGACTGGAAACAAGGTGACTTTTCTTGCAGGTGAGCACCCTTACCACCAGGCTTCACAATCACCCTTACTCAGTTACTCTTACAATCTTTTGCCAAAGGTTATGGGGGCATTTATATGAAAATAAGAGCTTCAGATGGGAAGGCTGAAAGGTTGTTATCTGGGAGCATCTTTACAGTACTGGGATGAGTAGGACCAGATGAAGCCTTGGCTGGGAAGGTGAAGTCTGCTTCTGGGAAGGGGGAGTTCTTTGACCCAAGGCCTTGTTTTCAGTCAGGACACCAGAAGAGGAAAGCAGTGTTGTCTGCCTCATAGAAAGTGAATGCTTTAACTTTTCTCAGCTAAAAGGGCAATGGCAGCTTCTCTAAATCAGCCATACTTTGACCAGTATCTAATTTCCCTACTAAGTTTAACCTGAAAACTAAAGTGGAAAAAAATCTGTACAGAACTGTCTATTTCAGAATTTAAAAAACAATTATTGTTCTTCAATATGAAATTACTAATTCAATTCTGCAGATACTTTCTTGGTTTTCTTTTTTCTTTTAAACAAATAAACTATCTAGGGAAAAAAGTAAATACCCAGTTTGAGATGCGAGACCCACCAACTTCATATTAAAAATTCCACCTATAGCTTATTGCTGGGCTGCAGCCATTTGATAATATGCCAAATGACTTCTCAGCAAACGCTTTCAAAATATTGGAAATCCAGTGTGCTGGGACCATAAGCAAGACACAGAAATATTTATGAAGTGATACCACCCAGCAAGAAAGCAGAAACAGTGCTCGTGAATCACAACTGAACAAGCATCCATGGGGAAGACAGGACACAAATAGGTCAGCAGCTGTAGATTCAAGATCTACTTGGCATAGGTTGGACTATTACTTATGTTTTCACTGAGTCCACTTTCTAGATATAAGCCATGTTTAGCCGTTTATATGGAGTAGGAGAGGTGAGGTGGAAACCCTATAATATACAAAACTTGTGAATCTGTAGAAAAATTGAAAACAAAATAAGCAGACAACTTGCTTTGCCTTTGAGGAATGTAACACCCAAGTGTGAAAATTAATCTGAAAAGAAGAAAAAAAAAAAACCAAAACACCTGTGAACAGGGAACACTTCAATGCAACCCAAATCTAAGAGGCAAGCTGGAAATTAAATGTACCCATAACCATTGAAAAAAAGGGCCTCATAGCCTGAAATATTGAGTTTAAAAGGTCCCAAATACTATCCTGATGACCTATTGAACAACATAAAGTTAACTCCTCCCACTGACTGATTTACAGCAATAGCTAAAAAGGAAAAATCTGCAATGATAGAAAGGAAAAAAAAAAAGAAAAAAAAATTCCACAGAATAAACAGAAGTGCTAAAAGAATAGAACTTTCTCCAAATGCACAGCCAGATGTGAAAACAAAGGTTACAAACAGAACTATGCATAAAAAATAGGAACACATCACTACCTAATCGCAACCCATTCTCTGCTGCCACTTCAGCTGATCTTTTGATAGTATCTATTCACAGCCCATTCGTCTTCTGCATGTGCAACAAATGATCTAAGCAAAATCTTTATAAAGGAGAAAGGGGAATAGAAGACTACAAGCTACATATTAGTTCAAATTATTAAAGGTGTTTGTTTTCCTTCTTCCCGTGCTCTCAACACTTCAGGAATACTTCTCATAAATATCAATTTGGACATGGGATATAGCAAGGGGATTTTTATTAATTTTTATTAATGCAGCTACATTCAGATTTTCTAGAAAACTATTTCCTTCAGCTAGAGTAGTCTGTAATCTCAGACTGCAATATATTTGCTAGTCTTAGAGAGCACTTTGGTAATAAAGTAGGTATTTTCTGAAATGTATTAATTAAAAGGAAAAGTGCCCCAAATTTTTTTAAGATGGGTAGGAGGGGAAATGTGTCATTTTGGGGGAATTTCATCCCTGAATATGGCATAAAAATGTAGCCGTAGAATAGAATGTATTTCAACACTTTTTTTAGGTAGATGCTATTCAAGTAAAAAAAAAAAAGAAAAGAAAAAAGAAAAAAGACTCTAATACTGTGTACTGTGTTGTTGTGACATATGAGAACTTATTGCAAAACCAAGATCTATATAAAAATCACACAATCGAAACACAACACAAAACAGTGTTAATAATAAGCATAAAATCCAAGTATCTGGGTCAAATTTTACCAAAACCCTTAGCAATGTATACAGGATCAAAAATATTTTATTACATGTAATGAACACATTAAAAAACTTAAGTAACATCTGCTAAAATTTTGGCAGCTACAAAAGCATTATGATACATACACTGTTTGTTACCATTTACCTCACTGATTAAAAACAACTGCACATTGTTTCTGCCCAATCTCACACTGTTTAAGAGATTTCCTTGTGTTTGAGGAACACATTAAATAACACAACACAGTTCCACATCACTCATTAAAATATAGTTCATACTCCAGCCATAAGTGTGCGTTTGTCCATAGTGCAGTCAGTCATGCAGTGTACCAAGATATAGGCAAGCTTTATTATAGTTAGCTTGCTACCAGAAAATACAGCGCAACTTGCAGAACCTGCCCTAACAATAGGAGGCCTTGGCTTGCATAGAGCCCTATATGTTATTATTGGTCATAGTTTAACCCAAAACTGACTAATTTACTCCTAGCTCAGTAAGCTAACGTCGATCAGTGCTGTGTCTATACTGTAGACATACTGTTAGCCCAAATTTTTTGATGAATACAACATTTTTAAGAACAAATTCCCTGAAGGAAAAAAATTGTAACATTGTCAGAGAAAGAAAAAAAAAGAAAAAAACCCAACCAAACAAAAAAAATCACCAACCAAAACCCCAACAACACCCCCCCCCCAAAAAAAAAACCAACCCAAAGCTTAAATAGCAATACTTTAAGAATACTTCATCTTTCATCTCAGTTTTGAAGATGCAGAAGTCCCAGGAAGAGGTTTCAGATCACTAGGAATTTAGAGGAAATCCTGTTGTTTAGTAGCAGGAAACAACTTTTTCAAGTGGCATGCGCTGTGTTACCACTTTAATGCATTGGGAGATCTCTGTAAGAGGCTCTGGTAATTGCATGAGCTTTGGTTCAAGCTCGAACACGCCATTTTGTTCCATCTGATAATCTTAGCTTCTCATCATGGCTCCATTTTAGACCCAACAGTGCCTTTCTGGTATTGCTTTTCAACCTCTCTGCTAGCTTAGGAATGGTTGCTGCACTGGACAGCAGAGATCTCTCAAGTTTGGTAGGTGAGGTTTCCCTGCATTTGTGTAACCTCTAGGTTACCACCACAGCAGGGACGCACAAGAGGAGTCAGCTAAATCATGACATGAAAAATCTCAGGCCAAGTGTATGCAGAATAGTAGCAGTTCCATAACCACAAAACAGATGCTTCTGAGACTGCTCTGTAGCTCTCAGCTGGAGAACCTGTGAAAGCAGAAAGCCAGCAAGCTGGAACTGCAGGCCAGGAGCATATCATCCAGCAGGCAAAGCAGCACTGGAATGATGTGCAAACTGTAATATCGCAACCCTAGATTACACTACCCAGAAGGAATTCAGTTTGATACTGGAAAAAACAGGATATGGGGGAGGTGGGACATGGATTCCAAGGAACTGGAAGATACCCGGGATGAGACAGCACTTGTGCTTTAAACCTCTCCCAGGCTTATTCTCAGGTAGAAGGGTGATGGGAGAAAAGGAACAATATCTCTGAGAAAGCCTGTTCTGACGACATTTTTCTTGTCCTGATACATCCGTACTGATGGAGGTGCAATGAAAACAAGAATTCTGGGGGACTTCAACCACTCCTTGCACACCTGGTAAATATTATACCAGGAACCTAGACAGCATCAAGGAAAAATTCACCTACTTTTAGGACAGGCACCAAAAACTTTGGCTTAAAGGATTGAAAATGTTTTACAGATACCTCATGGATATGACCGAGATGGATCTCTGAACAACTTTTTTTTTTTCCAGATGTTGACTTGATATAAAGATGACAAGCAAAGAGAAGAAAATAGAAGTATGAGCACTGTTTCAGAGGAGACAGACTGAAGGATAATATGCATGAGCACCTTGTACCCCAGTCCTGTAGAACCACAATATGTCAAGCAGTGTACTTGGCCACCACACACATTAAGTATCTGTTCACCCATCTGTTTGCAGGGATACTGGTAAATAGGTACAGTTTGGAAAGAGCATGTCACTGTTCTCAGAAAGTATATAATGGTTTTCATAAACAAAAGCTTTAATTAAGCAGTAAAACACAGAACTTTTGCAAACATTTAAAGCAACATTAAAAAATAAAGTGCCAGTTTTGACTGGTCTACACAAGTGATATGTCATTGCATTTAGTTTTAGTAAAGCAAGTCTTATTTTCCACTGGGTTTAAGCAGAAAGTATACTCAAACATCTCATGCTAACACTTTGTCAGAGACAGCACACTTGGTCTGAGCCTTGTGAGCATAGAAGCCCCCCACACTACAGGGGATGCTGGGGTGCAACCATCCACTGCCTAATGCCTACACAGTGCCCTGTCTTGGTGCAGTTGATTACGTACCTATTTGTCCTTCTGCCTTTAGCACCGTCTTCAGGTCTCCTGAGAGTAGTTAAAAGATGAATTCTCTTGACTTAGCTCTCAAGACAGTTTAACCACAATCTCTGTCAAGGATGCCATAAGGGCCCCAAAAAAATCAGTAACGAGACATAGCTAACAAAGTAAGAATTTTTCCAGCTAAAAAAAAAAAAAAATACAGGGAATGGTTCATACTTAATAGATAGTTCACCAGTTGCTATAACGCATAGGCACTCTTTCCATAACCGTTGCCCCTAGGGGTTTGGAAAGGACTCCAGTGGTTTGGGTAATAAGCCAAGGATAGAGACAAAGTTTAATTATGTAAAGATACCACATACTATGGTGGTTCTGGCTGAGATTATGATAATGAAGGGTCCAAAATTACAGCCCAGTAATGTTGATCATCAACAGAAAAGGTACACTGTGAATCTGTAGGTGGAAGGAAATTTTGCCTTGTCATCTTTCACATTCAAATGTATTTATGGAAGTGACTACCCAGGACCAGTGTCATCTGAAGAGAATAATTAGCCCAAGCAACATAAGTTCAGGGTTTTACCAATGAGTATGAGCACCAAACGCAGATGCTTGCATAAGGCTGGCTTTAACACTCACAGATTTTAATTGAAGTCAGATGATAACACATCTATGGAAGGTAAATTGTTTATATGCAGAAGTCTTCAAAAGTAACTTTTTTCAAGAATATTTTCAAAGGTTTTTAGTGCATTTTGTCTACAATGGATTGAAAAAAACACATTGGTGCAATATTTATACAATTATTTATGGTACAATGGCAATAGCTGTACAAAATTAATCTTCTTATAGTTGTTCAACTTGAAACATAGAAGTTGACATTCTTAGTTGTAAACAGCCCACATTTGCAGTGAAGAGGCATAGTCTCGTGTATGATTCTCCAACCAGAAGCAACTATCAGGTAACTGTTAAAATTATAAGCAATTAAGATTTTAAATAGACAGTTATGGAAGGCATTGCCATAAACTGAAACAGAACAAAAAAGCTCCACTCTTATTCATTAGGCATTTGTCACAATGTATACGCTGCATGCTTTTGTTTGAACAGAAAAGCAATTATGTTTTTAATACGCTTATATTCTACTCATCTCCTCATCATCCTAGGATAATGAGTCATTAGAAAAAAGAATATTATATACAGCAATACAGCTTATTGTTCTGTGCAAATTATTATTGCATCAGCTGAGCATAAGTACCTGACAGTTAGGAAAGCTTAGTTGTCAGCAGTTTCTGTTCATGCTTGTACTATCCATACAAGCCTCCAGAAGAATTTTTCTTAATCTAGCTCTATTTTCTGCTATTACAGAACCTAAAGTTCATGACCCCTGCATCGGATATAGGAACAGACAGCACAATTTGATGACATCAAAAAAATCTCTGTATAGCTGCCATGTGACTGGCTCTCATAAGGCACAGATGCATCTGAAGCAAGTCCAGAACGTACAACTGCCATGACTACAGCAAAGTAACTTACTTAATACAGCACACAGTGGATAAGAAATAAATAAATAAGTATAATACTAATTTTCATATAAATCAACATCATCAAATTGCTGGAGTACACAGTCGAGGCAGATAGGCTGGGGAGACCATTGGTTTTAAATGAGGAGAGTCAGAGTTCAGGCAGCTTCCTACAGGTGACCTGATTATCCTCAAACCAATGCCAAGATAAAAATCATGCTTCCACAGCCATAAAGCTACTATATCAGGTCTGAAAAGGGAGCTATGAGAAACAACAGTAGCCAAGGTGAAATGTTAGGCAAGGTTAAACTATCCATCTATTAAACGGTATATGCTATGTCCTTGTCCTCACCTATTGCAAGATCAGGAGAATGACCCTAGCAGAGACCTCACACAGACCAGGGAGACTGCAGTAGTCATCTTCATGAGAAGTGAATCTTTCTCCTGCAATGATGTCCAGACCGGTGCTGACTATTAGCTCTGCTGGAGCCATTACCCCACAAGCCATAAACAGCATAAACAAAGACCGATAATTGGTTAAGAATGTTGAGAGGCTATATTTTCACTGCCCAAACAAATGGTTCTTTAAAGTAGGATTCTGCCATTCCTTATTATATTACTGTGTTTAAAGCAAGTCTAAAAATAAATGGGTGTTTCACAGGTAATAAAGATAGAAGACCAAAATTCTGCTCTGCAATAATTGTTATTTACAACAGTCACAAAAGCAACTTGCACCATAATGTCTCTCCATTAAGTTTACAATTAACATTTTTGGAAACTAATAGAAGAAAATATTCTTTCTGAACATAGTTAGTTCAATTGGCTTCTTGGACAAAATTTCTACACATGTTGGACATCCAAAACTGAATTTACTAATTTTAATATTTTTCCTATATCAATGAGTCACTGAACTTGATCAGCATCAAAATAGAGAATATGTACATGCATATGGGAGAACAGTTAATTGCTTGCTATCTTACAGTGATAGGGGCATGCCATTAATTTTCCAGCATATGGCACAAAGTTAGAGCTTATTGCTACTACATTTTCATCATGTTAGAATGTTAATACTAAGTTGCACTCTTTATATAAATCTAATAAATTGCATGAAAAATAAGATTCCGATCTTGGTAAATTGTAGGGGTTTTTTTCCCTAAATAGTAGACTTCAAACCACAAGTTAATAAAATGCTTTCTCTGTACATGTTAAAAGTCTCTTACACAGTTAAAGGGAAGCAGGAACAAGCAATAAATAGCTGCATATATGCAGTACTAAGGTTACCCTAAAAAAATCAAAGCCTTTGTTGCAAAGTTAAAGGCATAGTATACATATAAGTCTTTCATAAACACTTTTATGATACCTTTGTGAATCCTAATGCACTACTACTGGAGTTTCCGGTAAAGGTTTATACCATACTATGTTTACAGAAACACTGTTTTAAAGGTTTTACAGTAAAAGATGGTATCAAGATAGCCATTCTGATAAGAAGCAGGAATAAACTGAAGCAGAAATAAACTTACCCTAAATAAAGCCTTTTTGGATTCTAAATGTTATGATGCTCAGCATATGCTTGCTCTACAGATCTGTTCGATTGCTGATTTTCTAATGATGATATTGATGTGCTGTTAATAGAAATATGCAGCACATGCTTGCTAATCATGATAAGTATACACTGCAAATCTGTTTGATTGTTAAAATTCCTAATTATGATATCGATGTAATATTGACATGCTGTTGAGAAAAAAATCCAGCATGCGGTGAATGGTTAAATGAGGTAGGATACATCAGATATCTGTTTGATTGTTAAGTTTCTAAAAATTACTCTAGAGCATTTTCAAGGAAATTTAAAAAAGCGTGCAACACATGCTATTCTAAATATTCTACACTGTAATACTCTTCAAGCAGTATATGTATGTTTTTGTGTTTATTCTGAAAACATTATGTATATAATTACAAAAACATATTTCAAGATCTTTTGGGTAGCATGCTGCTAAAAGAATTGTATTAAATGAGTACAGCATTTTAATAGTTTTTGCAACCATTTTTTTCAGAAGAGAAAAATTCAGAATTAAAGGGTTTTTTTGAAAAGTCATTTTATTAAGTAAAAAAATAGCAAAGGCACTGTAATCTGAAGGCTATTAAGAAAATAGTAAATGCAGAACTGTAAATGCATTTTTTTTGCAGATTTTGCATTTTTAAATTATTATTATTCCACAAAAAAAAATTAAGCGATATATAAATATTGAAGTGGAATGCTTAGAAGTTTTCCTGGAAATTATTATTACAAGAGAAGAGCAACATTTGTGGCATTAAACTGCATACCCTATAGGCTTTGGTTTACAACAGACCAATGCAGACCCAAATAGAATTTCAAATTTATTCACAACTTTTCCTTCAACTTCTTTTCCCATTCTGTTACTCCGCCTCAAAAAAAAAAAAAACCCCAAACGAAAAACCCACCAAACCCCAAATAAACTGAAAACTTAGGATGTGGTCAGGGGAGAGGAAAAAAACAGCGGCACAGTCGGACAACAAGTGCTCCGCAGCGGCAGAACTCGCGCTTCTGCATGGACAACGTATTTCATCTCTGATGTAAATTTTTGTTTCATCAACAACATAGGTGATTTAGTACTGGCTGAACTGATCCAAATCATGTTAATCCTGAATTTCGGACGCCCGTTTGATGGCTCTTCGCATCTCGGGGGATAGACTGCCATCTAGTGACGGCGAGAGCCTTGTCAGTCAGGAATGAATCGATGCCCGGGTAGAATCGGGAACTGTTGCGGACTCCGGCTGTTCTCCCCTCTTCCTCGATCCTGCCTGCTCTTTTGGCCAAGGTGGGCGCGATGCCTACGCTATAGGTCTTCCAGATCCACCGCAGAAAGGTGGGAGTACTGCTTCGAGCCTACCCCAGCAGCAGATTTCAAATAAGCACACAGGACCTACCTTCTTGGTCAATACAAAATAATAAATAATATTCACTGAAGAAAGAAAATTGTTTTCTCCAAAAGACCAGAGTGCAAGACATTCTCCTATAGAAGATCATAGAGCATGTTCTCATATATGTCTATTTTATTTTTACTGATGTTGCCACTTCTGATGTTGAGACTTTTTCACCACTGAAACCTGTAACAGAACAGAATCCCAAATGCTATCATTTACTAGTCCACAATGAGAGCAAGGAAGAAATGAAAGCTTAAGCAACAGCAGCAAACTCCAAGCAAAGAAAATGATAAGCATATGTATAAGAACAAAAAGAAAAATAGACAAAGCAATAAGATTTATGTGGTTAATTCTGTCAGCTTCAGTTGCTTGCTTGTGTCTAACACACTCTCAGAATTAGCAGAAAAATGTTAATACATTGGAAAACATAACCCTTATAATGATACAAGGCCATTGAAACCTAGAATTATCCACTCCTCACAGTGCAATAGCTGCATAATTAATGGTGCCTTCCTTTAATATGGACATTATTGTCTTCCAGTTCCACATGCACACTGGAATACATGGTACTGTGCAGCCAAGCAAGAGCTATTTACTTCCAGCTTCAATCCATTCACCTCTTCAGGCTATAGAATCAGCAAAACTATGAATAACCTAAGAGCACATGAATGGAGTGAAGAAATAAACACTACTACCAGTGTTTGAATAAGCAATTAGTACATGTGAAAACATTTTAAGAGATGATGGCACATCATCCTGATCCTTCCCACCTGTATAACAAGAGGGATCAGGAAGCTATTACATTCTGTATTGCCAGTTTTCCTACACATTGCCGTAAGCAACATGACACAAGAGGAGGGGAATGACATACTAGGCAGAAAAACTCTTTTGTATAATCAAGGTAGTCACTGCTACTACTACTACTTCCCTGAAGGAAGAAGATAATATACAGAAAAACCATACGCAGAACAAGATGTTTCTATAGCATACCAACTTGAATAACTGGACAAGGCAAGCACATAATGTTCTATTGGAGGTACTTAAGCTAAATGGCTGAAGCAGATTTCACAGGTCAATAAATTATAAGAACTTGCATGTGTCCTTGGAACAGGTGCAAACTAGAACTTGGTGTTTATTTTTCTTTTTAAAGCTAATATTTGTTCCTCCGGAATATGAGGTTCAGGTGGCCTCCACAGTGATAAACTTGCAAAACAGTTTGCCTGAAGAAAATACTAAGCTGCAAGTTATAAAACTGATGAAAAGGAGGGCAAGCACGAAGGGTGAGGTTATGAGCAAGTCAGAGATTCGTTCAGGTGGTTAGAAACCAGCTTCCATGATATCTTGAGTGACAGGATTCCTCATCTTGCAGAAAAAGAGTCAAAAGCACCCGATTTGTATACAGTGTAATGCACCTAGTGCTGATGCCTAGTCCTGTTCCTAATCTTGGACTTCAGCTCCAAACTTTCAGCTGTTTATACAGTCAGAGAAGTGGGTCCGGCTAGAACAAAACACATAATTATAACATCTCAGCCCATCCAAAAACCCCAATAGGTTTGGGTTGGTGTGGCAACAGTGCAATATGTAGGAGTGCAGGATTTAGATCTGGAGTTCCCAATTATCCTGTTCCTTAATTTAGGGGAAATATAGTTCCTTTCCTCACTTCACTCATCTACTACCAAATGGGTAAATGACTACAGATAAGCCTATAAAGGCCAGTCCTAAGTATATACTATAAGAAGGTATTTGTTCATCAGATTTCTCATGGAATTACAGTTATGTTCTGCAATATGCATGACAATTCCACCTTTGCTTTTAAAAATTGTTTTCTATACTGAAAATATTGAATATTTTGGGCCTCTAAATTAAAGTAATAAAAATTCCAACACACCTGATTTTGATCAACTCTGTCAATTTTTACAGGAATAAAGCCCACAACATTTTACAAGATTTATGAATAGTTTTTATTAACACTTTACTTGATCACAGAAATAAAGTTGAGCTTCAGGGACTTTATACCATAACCTGCTTAGCCAAGTTGAATGTAGTAATGACAGAGTCAATCCCACAAGAAAGAGGGTGTCAATCTATGAGTAAGAAACATACCAATAGAACCAGAAATACAAAATATATATTCTCATAGCTTATAAGTTAGTGAATGTGAACTGTGGTAACATATTTCCAAGAAGAAAAAGGCATTAACTAAAGTTTAGTTTTCACACTTCAGCTGTGGTTACAGATGTCATTCCACAGAGGATTAAACAAGGAATAAGGTGGGGGTGGGGTGGGTGGTGTTTAAATCAGACAATTAAGGAGTTGCCAATACAACCTTTATTAAAAAAATCACATATGATTTGATCATTTTCTTTTCCACTCAATATAATCATCTTAATCAGTAGAAGAACTTTTAGTTTAAGTTTTGTAGTAAAGAGATTAAGAACATTAACTTTTTAGCATTAGAAATAAAGTTTTATTCTTTCCTAACACCATGCCCCAGCTCTTGAGCCAATTAAAAATCAGTTCTGTTCTGTGAGCTCTTCTGACAATGTGAAGCCTGTGAGAAATTTCAACTTTCTAATTCAGAATTAAAAACAAAACAGTGAAGTATTTAATTTCAATTAAAAAAACCTACATAAGACTGATACAGTTATTATGCCATCAGTCAGTACAGTGTGTTGTTTCTTAGCTACCAGTTAATGGAGAAACTTCCGGTTTCAGCAACTGAAGGAGGAAGAAAACCTAAACTTTTAAATTTTGGATAAAGCAGCGAGGTTAGGAAGTGCACTCAGACAGTGCAACAACATTTCAGCCCAGTGTAGTCCTTATAAAGTCACAGACAAGAGGAAAGACAAAGTTCTGAGAAAGCTCAAGAAATAAAAATATCATGGATAGGAGATTAAAAAAAAAAAAAACAAACCACCACTCATATAGTATTTCAAATCTATGCAGTTTCTTCTGGAAGCAAGAAAGGCACCTTCCATTATAGCATCACATGTAGACTTAATGCCTTCAAAGTTGTTATATTTTGACAGAAATGTTCAAGAACCTACTTGCCACTAAGCCATCTTTTTCACCTTGTGACTCCCAAATATAAACCAGGAACAAGAAATAAAACTTGAGAATAAAGCCAGCCTAGCATCAGAAAATGCCAACATCTGCTGGTACTGCAAAGAGAGGATTTGCCATCTCAGTGCATCACCCTGAGCATTGTTTCCCCTTCTGGCAGGAGCTGCCATGGATAGACCAGCAGAGCAGAAACCTGTGAGGGTGTGGATCCTTCCTTCCTTCCCACAGCCTTCTGGCTTGCAGCTCCCACCCTCTATATAGTCACCAGCAGGCTGGTGACTGGAACAGGCTGGTTTTGGGACAGGCAGGGAACAGCCATTTAGCCCGAGAAGTGGATTTACTTTGTCGGAGCAGGAAGTTAAAACCATCTATAGCCAGTAGACTTTATTTAAAGGATCAAGATTCCCTTTGAGCAGCTATACTCAGTGCTCCCAAGCAAAGCTGTACTGGCTCAGGGACCACATATGACCACAATACGTAACAGAGGTTCTATCTTCTGAACAGGCTGAATCCCTTCGTCTCACACTGGTTGTAGATTGTTCAGGATAAAGTAAATTCAGCTTGCCTTTACCACAACTATTCTTTTCCTGCATTATTTGTTCAATTTTGATCTGCTCACAGTTGAAGTGCCACAAGTACTAAAGGGCAAGGTTATTAATGAAAACACAGAAAGAATAATCAGATATTGAAGAGGCAGACAGTACAAGAAAAATAAGTGTTTCAAGAGTTATTAAAGAGCACAGGGAGCACTGCAGGAAAAGACAGGAGTATTCTTGTGGTTATCACTAGACACCTAACCCAGGTCAGTTTATTTGCCAGTGTTGTGTGTAAGGGTGCCAAATTAAAAAACAAGCAAACAAAAATACACCCCACCAACAAACCTGAATCTCATGAAACCCATCATCTCGCAGGAACCCTACAGATAAACTAGGCTTAACAAAGTCTGGGATGTCTTAGACTATCCTAAAGAACGGATAAATGAAGTATTCAAACTGCTAAACAAAGTCATTCTGAATTGTCAACAACAGTGCAATCCACAAAAAAACCTGTAATTTAGGAAAATCACTTTACCAACTACCAGGTGAGATGATCAGAAGTTGTACTGCAAACATGGCTAAGAAAAATAGAAGATGAGAAAATTTTCTGTCAAATTTTCTGAATTATTTCTGTAAAAGACCAAAGTATTTTTCACTGCAACAGTAAATTTGTTCAAAACAGTACAATGAGAAATTTACAGGTGTTTGGATAGAACAGTAGATATGTCCAGCACTGGTAAAAACTATAGACAATTGATAAACTACTAAAATGTGTCAAAATAAAACATATTCCCAACTGTAAGTAAAAAAACAAGAGTAAAAATAGCAGAGAGTAAATTGATCTCCTTCAAATTTATTACAGAGGACAAGAGATGAAAGAGTTCCCAGCAAAAGAAGTGGATTGTCGTACTTGCCATAACACCAACCATTTTTCAAGACTGTCATTCTCAGCACAAATTGTGCACAAATACAAACCAGAATATATCCATAAAGATACAGCTGGAAGACAAAGTTTTGATGACATAGAAACAGATATCTTTTGTTGGGTTACTTAATAACTTTGCCAGATTGTAAACCAGATTAGTTTTTGATATAAACTGCAAGAACAGAAAGTGAATTTCAAAAAGAGATGCTATAGCAGAGTGCAAAGTAGTTAGAGCATCAAAAACTGTGTCCAGATGAATGAAATCGTCTCCAGATGAAAGCAGCTGTCCCAAGGAGAAACTATTTTGTACTGGAAAGACATTAGGCTGAACGGAAGCAAGCACAGGGGAAGTTTAACAAGCTTTGTTAAGTGATCTTACGCTTCATGCCTTCCAGAAGACACTTATGTTCTTCTCAGAGCTCTCCAACCACACACCCATCGTAAAGTGATTAGTGGCTCACCAGCATAAAAATAAAAAACAATAACAAAAAAATTCCCCCAAAAAAGTCTACATGGGGTGGGGACTCCACATAGATACATACAAATTTCAAATACACATAAATCATGTAGGGCTTTGTTTGTTACTTATTACTGAATGTAGAGAAATAGGAACTTCTAGAAAAGGGGTCAAATTCATGATGCAAGAAAGGAAGCTGCAATAAAATACCAAAGCAAGCAAACATACCCACACTGTTGCTACTCTTAGTATTCTCGGGCAAGGTGCATTTGTGTAAACAAAAAAATAACTAAGAGCACCGTTATTGGTTCACAGAAACCAGTTATATTAGTTTATTACTTTTTAACTATTTATATTCTTGTTTATGATACACAACCCTAGTTGATAGATAAGGAGTCCAAGATTGGGGTCTCATCCTTCTGAAGTGTCTGCTAGCATAGCTACTCATGCTGCCTTACTCTAGTGGTCTGAGGACCAGCCGTAAGAGCTGCTAGGGATCTTTAACACTACTAAGTCTTTGTTCCAGCCAGGAACTGACACAAGAGCTTGGGCTCTTTCTTATTCTAGTGCTCTTTTTAACCTCACCTGAACATCCTCCAGGATCAAGACAGCAAAGTCTAGCCAGCACTTCTGGGAAGAGGGAACTCCTTCTTATGCTGATGTGAGTAATATAATGAGTTGCAACAAGTTTCCAGCCAAGAGGGAGCAGGGAAAGCAGAGAAGACAAACCACAACCACACTGTGCCCCATCCTACCCATCCTCTGCTGGCCACAGTGTCCCACATTACCAGTTTTTAAACACTACAGCAGTACACGATGCTCATTTAGGAAAGGTCCCAAGTCAGGCCTGGACTGGATGAACATGAGCTTAAATTTAAATACCACAGTGGTGAGCCTGGTGCACTTCCTAGGTTAACAGAGTGCCTGGGAGTAAGAGTAAGGTCCTGCCCAGTCATTGCTCTTGAAATAAGACAAGGCACAGCACCTGCATCACAGCACCGCTGGAGTGCACACAGGTCCCTCACACTCTCTCCGTTAAAGCTCTGTCGAAGATATCAACTATTGGCTCAATATCCTCGTTTCTGTCTTCCATAGCCTCGCAACCAGACTTGGGGTTCTGCCATCTTTCAACTAAACTGACAGCGGGGAGTTCTGATTAATGATAAGTAGTCAGATTTGGAGTACAGATATAAATGTAGTTTCAAACAAATCTATTGGTAATAGAACAAAAATCTATTTTGACCTCCACAGCCTGAAGCATAATAGCTTTATCCAAATGTCATTGACTGGCCTGGGGGATCAAGACCTCTGCCTTGCAAATCTTTGCCATTTTGAAGGGCCTGGTTCAAATAGCCACTGCATGTAGCTAAATAGTTTTCAGCAATTTCTAGCATTTGAACAAACCATTTAACATAATGTAGGGAGAGCTCAAGAGAGGCTAATATTAAGAAAAAAAAAAACCATTGTTTTTTTCCTTGCTCACTAGTACTTTTGATAGTACTAGTACTATTGATAAAGGTTAGCACCCTAGGCCTTGTAAAAGTACATTTTCAGGTTCAGTTAGCTCCTTAACTCTAGGCATACTAAATAGACAGCACTGCCTAGCCAATTCCCTTAAATATTTTTTTTTTTCTAATTATGAATCTTCATTCTAATCAACCTAAACACTTCTAAAAATGTTGATTAGAAATAGCTTAAGATTTGGCAAAATTGCACATGTGATGGCTCTAACAACTACCTATTTAATGCTGCTGCCATACCAACATATGGTAAAAGTTTAGACATTTCAGTGAGTGGTTTCTCTCTCTCAAGGGAGTCAGTCCTTGGCATACCAAATAAACCATCTCCTTCCCCCACAAATGCTAAATAATTGCATCTCAATTCTCATGTCGCTCTACATTTATGCAAAAATTATTGTGGATGTTTATTTATGTATGTTATACTTGCGCCAGTGCTATAGGCTGAGACTTGAGGAAAATGAGCTTCCTGAACTTTCTAGTGCATGGCAGCTATCTAACAGAAAATGTCTTTAGCTTACATTAAAGCTTTTTTACAGAAGATAATTTCTGGTCTTTTACAGAGACAGTTAACCACATTGTTTCGCATCTTGTTGTGCACTTTCGGCATATGATTTTTATTTAAAGAATATTAGATTCCACCATACCCTCTCAGGTTTTTTTTTTTCCCCTAAAGTGCTAATTGGTTAACATATTTGATTATAGGAAAAACAGAAGATATTTTGCTGTCCATTAAGGTTTGAGCGTAAATATTTTTTCCCCTGTATTTTATACTGAAGTGTTTGAAGATAGCTTTAGAACATGATTTCTTCAACATAACAGATTCCCCTCCACCATTAGCTTTGACGTCATGTCCATACAGAGCTACAGTACAGGAGGTCACAGTCCAGTCACCAGTAGCCCAATGCACAAGTATTGCAACTTTTTAATGTCATTCCTTATCCCAGAAAGCCCCTATGCAATGCAGAAATAATTTGGAATCAAGGTTGTTTTGAAGGCAGAATTTTCCCCAAAAGATGAGGACAAAGAACATTAAAAGCAAAATCCCAAAATCTTTAGTTCAATAAACAGTCTTCTAAGGATCAGTTCTGGAGAAGAAATAGGTTAAATATAATATGGTCACCCTCTCCTAGATCAGATCACTGCTCTGCTGTGCCATGTACTGAGAGTTTACACATGGGATGACAGGGGTAAAAAACAAACTCCTGGAGCAGATGTTTCCAGTGAGGAGAAAGAATATTAAAAATAAAGAAAAAAAAAAGAAAGGAGAAAGAAGTTATGTATGCCTTAAAACTCACACATTTGTGTTCATTGCTTTCTTCCTCATTCTGTATGCTCTTTAACTCTGTCAGTTGGGGTTGTGGCTTAATTTCATATTGCATACTCTAAAAGGTGTTTTAGGACTACATAAAGGTGGTAACAACTAGAAAAATATTTCCATAAATAACATCACAGGTTATCTCAGCGAGATCAAGACAGCATTTTTTTGGCCTTTGCGGGGGGGGGGGAGGGGGGGAGGGGGGGGCAGGTGTGTGGTTTTGGGGTTTTTGTTGTTGTTGTTGTTTAGGGTTTGGTTTTTTTTTTTAATACAGAACCAACACTTTGTTTTCTCTCCTTGATGAAATGTCTAGAGTGAATACAACCCTTGTGGCTACTTTCTCCCCTGCTTTCAACAGCTAAAGTCATGTAAAAGGTAACACAATATAAACAAGACTAAACACACATGCAAAAAGAACTTTGATCCTTTTCAATAAAAGGTATAAAATGTCTAAGAATAGGACAAAAAAAATTTTTAATCTTGGATCATTTCTCAATATATGTTGATTTTTGTGGTTTCACTTTGCATTCAAACAGCTCCATCTTTTATGATTTGTATATAATCCAAGCCTGAAGCCTTATATAGGGTTCCAATTCCTTAAGAATTTTTTAAGAGGCCAGAATGCACATGACAAGAGATACTGAATAACACGTGTATCGCAAAAAATCTCCATAACAGTTCCTATGGCATCCCATTGGCACTTCTGTCCATTTTGAATTATTTCCAGACACTAGTAGTCTGAAGAGCCTTTTGCAGGGTACCAAAATACATTATTTCAAATTATAATGTTCAAAGGCATTTGTCACTTTAAAAGTAACAAAATGTGATTAACTGCCTTAAAGTGTTAGTTTTTATGTGTTCATTAGAACAACCATTCGGGGGCTTTCTGTTGAGTATTCATAAAATCCTGCCTGCCAGATAATTACATTGCATTAATATGGTATGAATAAATGAAAGCAGTAATTATGGTTTTATTCTTTATCTTGCAATTTACAGTTTGCTTTGCTTCAATGGTACAAAATTATCACGTCTGAAACAATATCTCATGGTAATTTGTTTTAGCACTCTTCAGAACATACACATATAGAGAACCCCACCCAGAGTAATTGGACGGATGGCGGAAAGCATATGTAGATTAGACTATTACATTTTCTTTCTGTCAGACTTTGACTAATCCTCAGGAATTGTGTAAAACACAGGAAAAAAGTCTATTTTTGTCAAGTTCAAGTTTTTAAAATAAAAAAGGATAGCCACCTTTCTATCACCATGCATACACTCTACCATGACATCAATTCTGAAGCCCCAAGGAAATCCATAAGGATTACTGCAGAAGAAATAGATACTTCAAAATAGCTGACTATAGAAGACTTGGTTCTATAGCACACAACTTACAGATGTCATAATACACACTAATATTTATTTCTTCTTCCAGAAATCAACCTTCCATTACATTACCACTGCAATCAATGGTGGCCTCCAAGAAGAGTCAAGCAAACTGTAGCTCAGAGAAGTACAAATTCTCTTTCTTACATTTAGAAGTTCAAGTAGACTTATCTGTGTGTGGCTTCCTCATAGCCTCAGCCTTTTCTATTGCATCCCAGTATTCATCTTTTAGTTATAACCGTACACCTCAGCAGCAATGCAGAGCTTTCCTCCAGTGCAAAATACCACTGAAGTCAATGGGACTTCACGAAAGTAATGTTTGTCCAAGGTATCTATAAAGAGGGGATGTACATAAGAGATCTGCTGGTAGAATATCAGATAGAAGTCCCTTCTCCTGACATCTTAAATGACCCTACCTCCTACATGCCTGCATATCAACTTCACAGGGCACCGACTGGCAAAGTTTCCATATCATATCACTACCATTAACCAAGTATTCCCAGAGACTCAAATATCATAATCCTTGTTTCAGTAACAGATAAAGCATTCCCATTGCACACAGCAAGTCCACGGCAATTCAGAGAAACCCTTCACTGTGACTCTTCATGATCCTCTCATTAGGAGTGCAAGGGAAGCACAGAAACAACTAGATAAAAGTCTTCAGCATGAACATGAGGTAGAGTTAGCCTATCAAGAATAAATACAACCATCCTAGCCACCTTGTGCTTTCACCAGTATTTTTACTTGAGCTAGACAGACCCCCAGGAGCCAGCCCAAGGGTCTATGCAACAAGTGCAGGGGATAAGAAAAATGTTATCTCCAGAGAGGAAGTGAACGTATGTGGTGAAGAACATCACTGCTGCCTTAGAATTTTTTGCATATATTACAGCAATGATATTAATGGTCACATTAGCACCCCTAGACCAATACTTTGCCTGCAGGCTGCTGTATGAGGCTTTCACTAAAGTGTAGTTATCTGGCTTGGAGGGGAAGGCAACTGTTTGGGAAGAAAGTATTGTTCAGTAGGCATCACAACCTTGCATCATCAAGCCCATTCAGCCAGCCATTTTTGTGAACCTTCATCCAAGGGACAGATTTGAGAATTTATATCAACCCCAAAGAAGCTGTCTCTGTACCAGGCATATATGGAGAAGGAAATAGCTGTAAAATAAAATCAACTAAGACTTCTATTCTTATATCTTTTAGCTATTACAAACCATAATTAGGAGACACAAAAATTTCCAAAGAGTTTACATCAAAAAGAAACAAACACTATAGCTTACAGAAGAGCTCACTAGAGATTATAGAAACAAGGGATTCAAAACAAAACAAACAAACAAAAAAACACCCAGGCAAGCAGAAAAAACAAACAAACAAAAAACCCCAACAAAACAAAACCAAACCCCAAAACTCAAGACTTCTGTTCATTTTGTCACAATTTTAATCATAATATAGTATGGCTTAGCTGAAAAAATATAGGTCTTAAAATCCACTGCTTTTTCCACGTTGTGTATGTGTGCATAATATCACAGAGGAGGTATTATAAGAAGGGCACAGACGTGGGGCAAACATAAGGTAAGACATAGCCATATGGTTATAAGGCCTATATGTTAAGGACATTAAGGTAAATAGGCCAGAGGAGACTAGCAAACGCAAGTGCAGCAGTACTTTGTGGTGACAATAATTCTGGAAAGGACTCTACAAGGAATATTTCTCCTTTTAACAGGGAATGTCTCCAAACACTTGACTCTAAGCTTTGTATTAACAGGCATTTTTCTTTCTTCTTATAGAATAAAGATATTCTTTCAGCATTGACCAGGATATGGAAGTGAACACATGAAATGAAAAGATATCAAAAAAAATCGTCAACTTCTTTTTTTTAATATATTGCCAAATTGTTAAGAGCAGACAACCGCCCTGCAGGACAGGTAATACTCCACATCTTATATGTCCTAATATAAGAACTTTTCAAGAAAAATAATAACAGTTTCTTTGAAATAGGTGGATCCATAGCATCTAATTTAGTCATGAAGCCCAATATTAATGTTTTTTTCTTAGTAACATTGTTTAGAAAAGACACAGAAACCTTTCCAAATAAAGGACTATAAATAGATGAACATTCCTTTTACTCCATCTCTCTCTATTAAAAATTTATATATATAATAAATTTACCTTTTGACACACCATTAAAATTAGTAGTTGCAAGCCATACATATTTTCATAATGTACATTGCATGGAGCTCTACAGGCATCGCTATGCAGAACATCACACTTGTTAAGTGTGATGCATCACCCAAGTCTTCCAAGGACTACACATATACAAGATGGTTTGTTTACTAAAGTGGTTTACTGGAGGAGTTTAATTTCATCCACAATGGCATTGTTTAGTTACATTCTGAACTGGAAGAATTTTTCATATGTCTTTACTAACATTGCCCTAAACTGTTCATTTTTGTAAGATCCAAAGTATGTTTCTTACCGTTCCTACTCATCTCTGTAAAAGAAAAGAAAAAAAACAAAAAACCAAAACCAAACCTATTTGAACTAAGCTCCTATGCTAATTTGCCAGTCTCACTGTACTAGCATCAGTGAGAAGATGACCAGAATGGCTTAGTCCTATCTAACACCATATGGATGGACAAGGATGTTGCCAGCCAACCACCAAGATGACCAGTCATTGGACAGGACTGGGGAGGGGCAGTAATGGTGGGGAACACCCCATGCAAAAAGTAAATCATTGCCTTTGGGATACGTCAACATAGAAGGGATTTTGTCAGCTTCAGAAGGATGTAAAATGCACACGAAACATCTGCAGCTGAGCATGACCAAGATAATTTGGCTAAACATTGTACTACAAAAATTTAACTAGGAAAAAAGTGGAATCAGATGAAAAATTTCCTACCTTATCCATACAGGATAACAAGTATAAAATAACCTCTTTCTGATGCATTCTATTACTGGTCCCCAAAGCTTTCTGTATTAAAAGGTTCAGACTTTTTCTTTCATCACTCTAAAAAGGGAACTTGCCACTTCACCGGTGGTAAGACAACTCTGAAAATTTAAGGAAAAAAATCCCCAAACCACCAAAACCAACCAAACCACCACAC
>NC_134366.1:61464563-61484563 GCF_035582795.1 Mycteria americana
GGAGCATGGAGTTAACAGGTATGTACTACTTCATTTTGCCAGCAGGAGACTTGATGGCTTTCAAGTAATAAATCATAAAAACTTTCCTATTTCTAAATGTTTTAAGATAAGGGAGTTGGAAACGAAATCAATTTAGGTTTCTATACACAGGTTCCAGTCTTTCTAAGCAGGGGCAAGCATGCTGTCCTTGTCAAATAATTTCAACATGAACCAACTGAAAATTTATTATCTTATAAATACCATCTATGTCTTGTCCTAGCATTCTTTGAAGACTACACTGAGACACTATCTACACCAACTGCAATTTTACTTAGAGAAGGGGAGCAGGAGGGAGAAGCAAATGCACACACATAGCTACCCTTTTATAAGTTGGTCTATCACAAATGTTATTTAGTCTTATATTTAAATAGAAAAAATCATATGCACAAAAATTAAATGAAGTTAGATTTGTGTACTATGTCTTAGCATCCTTATTACTGGGTTTTTTTCCATGATGCTTTATAAAAGTACAGTTCTTCCAACATAAATGTTGAATAGGCTGTTGCTGTGTCACTCGCTCCCCAAGGGCAGCTGCTGGGACAGCAGATTGTTCAGCACTTGGGGCAAATGGGTGGAGGGGAGCAAGCAGTGAGGGACACAAGGGACTTCTTGTGAGAGAAGGAGTAAACTTCAGCTGAGATTAAGAGGAGGCTCCAGGCGGCATGAAAGGGTCTAGCCATCTGGCAACAACTGCTGTGGGGCTTTTTCCTTTCCTCAGTGGTCAGCTAAGTGGTCCAACTCTTTCCCATGAGTCTTCTACCAAGAGTGGTATGGAGAAAGGGAAGGAAAGTAGGGAACCGATAGGTATGCAGTATGTGGAAGGAAGCTGCTCAGGTGTATGCTTTCCTTCATGTTAGCTCAATTCCTGCTCAACCTCAGTATATTTATGCTCATTTTTTAAACCCTGAAATCTTCAGTTTATGGTTTTATCATGCTCGTGTCATGGCAAAAATTAAAACTATACACACAGATTAAAATAAATAAAACTAAATTTCTAAAAATTGTACAATTGACATTATGATAAAAGTCCTGCTACCCCATCAGTGGTGGAAAAAGAAGAAGGGTGTCTAGGCAGGAACATCAGTTCTGCCTCCTAGGCAAACTGTACTAATTCACGTTAGTGTCAGGGATACTCCAAAAGAAAAGGATTGGGACCATCCTGCAGCTGTGTTCAATTAACATTTTAATGCAAAGCTGAGGAGATGCAGATAGGTAACAGGTGTGGCTCACCCTAATTAAATAGCTCTTCTCAATTTTATTATTTATTTCTTGTTATACAAAATGCCATTGTACATATTTTTCCAAAGCTATCATTTGGGGGAGAAGCCCAGAAGAGAAATTGTCAACAAACATCAACTCTTACAAGAAAGCAAAGCCCAGCAAAAGTGTTCCCAATGACATTTCATTTAATCAAGTTGTTTACAAAGATAAGCCCAGGCAGTTGACAGCTGTATATTTCCAGAATATTACACATCTATTCCCCATAACGTACCACAGTACACAAAGATAAATGAGCACTAAGCAAAACTACCACTATCGTTATAATAGCCATAAAATAATGCTAAAAGGGATACACTGCTGACTTTTGTTCCCTGGAAAATGCCACAATATTGGCAAAATGGACTTTTTTTTTTTAAATTAGTTAATGAATGTGAAGTTTTGACTGATGACAAGAGCCACACATTATTTTCAGCTGGGGTGATCCAAGAGACCAGATGACATGGATCCCAGCATTCATGGAAAAGGGTTTTCACAATGTATAAATGAAAAACATTGCAATAAACAGCTTCTTCATGTAGTCCTTCTGATTCAAAATTTGTTGGGTTTTTTTAACATTTCTAATAAGATAAATTACTTGTAATTTTTGATAACTTTCCAACAGAATCGATACTAGAGAGAATGGATATAAAAATAATCTTTTGTTTTCTTTTGTTTAAAGACACTTTATTGCTACTTCTGCTAATCTTCATGGGACAACTATCAGATAAGCTATGGAGTCATCACACAGATAAGCACAATGTGTTTGACAGCTTCTTCCTCCAAGTGCCTACCTCAGAGGGAATAGTATGCTATTATTAAATCAAGAAATATTTAGGTCCAAATGCTTAGTTTGTATATTTAACAACAGTCTCCTTTACACCTAATTCAATAAGATAACATGTGAGGAAGTTTCAAAACAAAAAAAAAGATGTTTGCTGCTGCCAGTCTGACCTTGTGTATCGCCTTTTGCTCTGTAAACAGCTGTTGTACTGCAAATGCAAAGTCTCCCCACAACTGCAAGTATACTTATTTACATTCAATGTAGTCAGAGTCAATTACTACATGCAATTACACCGATCTGTTTCCTTAGAGAAATATATGTTTCTTCCTCATCTTTACAAAGAGAAGGGTGAGAAAACTATGTTAACAGGAACCATAAAGCATTGGCATAGATTACCTGAGGTCCTGTGGGGTCTCCACCCTTGGCTATCATTACAAACAAATTATATTACTTTCTTTAATCCTACTATTGAGCACAGGGATGAACATCTTCGGATGACTCCAGCTCTATTTCTGATGACTCTCTGGCTCTACCTTAACCTACAACAAATCAGGAGTGCTCAGAGAGCAGTGGTGGAGCAACTGAGAGACAACATAAGAAAAGTGATACCTGTAACGTGGGCAGCCTGTGCACACAACAGTGTCAAACAGGCATGCAAATTATCATAGAATCATAGAATCATTTAGGTTGGAAAAGACCTTTAAAATCATTGAGTCCAACCGTTAACCTAACACTGCCAACTCCACCACTAAACCATGTCCCTAAGCGCCTCATCCAAACGTCATTTAAATACCTCCAGGGATGGTGACTCAACCGCTTCCCTGGACAGCCTGTTCCAATGCTTGATAACCCTTTCAGTGAAGTAAAATTTCCTAATATCCAGTCTAAACCTCTTCTGGCGTAACTTGAGGCCATTTCCTCTCATCCTATCACTTGTTACCTGGGAGAAGAGACTGACACCCACCTCTCTACAACCTCCTCTCAGGTAGTTGTAGAGAGCAATAAGGTCTCCCCTCAGCCTCCTTTTCTCCAGGCTAAACAACCCCAGTTCCCTCAGCCGCTCCTCATAAGACTTGTGCTCTAGACCCTTCACCAGCTTTGTTGCCCTTCTTTGGACACGCTCCAGCACCTCAGTGTCTCTCTTGTAGTGAGGGGCCCAAAACTGAACACAGTTGTCATGGTTTAGCCCCAGCCGGCAGCTAAGCACCATGCAGCTGCTCGCTTACTCCCCCGCAGTGGGATGGGGGAGAGAATCAGAAGAGCAAAAGTAAGAAAACTAGAGGGTTGAGATAAGAACAGTTTAATAATTGGAACAAAATAATAGTAATAATAATAATTAATTGTAAGGAGAAGGAAAACAACAAGAGAGAGGGAGAGGAACAAAACCCAAGGGAGGGAAAAGAGAAAAAAAAAGTGATACAACTGCTCACCACCTGCCGACCGACACCCAGCCAGTCCTTGAGCAGCGACTGCTACCCCCCCGGCCAACTCCCCCCAGTTTATGTACTGGGCATGACATCATATGGAATGGAATAGCCCTTTGGTCAGTTTGGATCAACTATTCTGGCTGTGCCCCCTCCCATTTCTTGTGTACCTGGCAGAGCATGGGAAGCTGAAAAAGTCCTTGACTAGTGTAAACACTGCTTAGCAACAGCCAAAACATCAGCATGTTATCAATATCTTTCTCATACTAAAATCCAAAGCACAGCACTATACCAGCTACTAGGAAGAAAATTAACTCTATCCCAGCTGAAACCAGGACAATAGTATTCAAGGTGCAGCCTCACCAGTGCCGAGTACAGGGGGACAATCACTTCCCTAGTCCCAGTGGCCACACTATTTCTGATACAAGCCAGGATGCTGTTGGCCTTCTTGGCCACCTGGGCACACTGCTGGCTCATATTCAGCCAGCTGTCGACCAGCAGCCCCAGGTCCTTTTCTGCCAGGCAGCTTTCCAGCCACTCTTCCCCAAGCCTGTAGCATTTCATGGGGTTGTTGTGACACAAGTGCAGGACCCAGAACTTAGCCTTGTTGAATCTCATACAATTGGCCTCGGCCCATCAATCCAGCCTGTCCAGATCCCTCTGTAGAGCCTTCCTACCCTCAAGCAGATCAACACTGGATTTAACTCCTTTCACCACAACTCTTTGGGCCTGGCCAGCCAACCAGTTTTTTACCCAGCAAAGCGTACACCCGTTCAAGTCACGAGCAGCCAGTTTCTCCAGGAGAATGCTGTGGGAAACAGTGTCAAAGGCTTTACTAAAGTCCAGGTAAACCAAATCCACAGACTTTCCCTCATCCATTAAGCATGTCACCTTGTCATAGAAAGAGATCAGGTTAGTCAAGCAGGACCTGCCTTTCATAAACCCATGCTGATCGGGCCTGATCACCTGGTTGTCCTGTACGTGCCACATGATGGCACTCAAGATGATCTGCTCCATAACGTTCCCTGATACTGAGGTCAGACTGACAGGCCTGTAGTTCCCCGGATCCTCCTTCTGGCCCTTCTTGTAGATGGGCGTCACATTTGCTAGCCTCCAGTCAACTGGGACCTCCCCAGTTAGCCAGGACTGCTGATAAGTGATTGAAAGTGGCTTGGTGAGCACTTCCACCAGCTCCCTCAGTACCCTTGGGTGGATGCCATCAGGCTACATAGACTTGTGTGTCTAAGTGGTGTAGCAGGTTGCTGACCATTTCCTCTTGGATTATGGGGGCTTCGTTCTGCTCCCCATCCCTGTCTTGCAGCTCAGGGGGCTGGGTACCTGGACAACTGGTCTTACTATTAAAGACTGAGACAAAGAAGGCATTAAGTACCTCAGCCTTTTCCTCATCCTTTGTCACTATACACTAGCAAGCATGAATAATAAGCTTTAGTCTCAGTAGCACCATCATATAACCAGTAGGTGAATCAGAGTTTGATAAAACAATGAGAAATTACAGTCACAAATTAATAGAATTCCTTTGACAAGAACCCCAGGATGCTGGGATCCCTCAGGGATTGGGCAGATTTCCCAGTAAGAGTTAGTACTGAACAATACCAATTCTTTTGTGAATCTAAGAAGTCTCTAAGAAATCAAGAGAGAAATATTGTGCATATGTAACATTCCAGAAGTTTTTGTCTACGCACAATTTCTGTCCTATAGGCAGCTATATCAAACTAAACAGACTTGAGCTGAAGCAGTATAGACCCCTAACATGGATCCAACTATTGGTATATTTTCTAGGCTTGAAGAGAGTTTACTTTTTGTACCTTTTGAAATGTCATCCCTGTTATGAATTTGTCATGCATCATTAAAATTAGAATTTCTTTATATTGATTTCTCTTCCCTTTAGTTCCAGCAAGTTTCAACAAATCAGTTTTTAACTTCATAATAGGAAGAGCTTGGTAGGCAAAAAGAAGCTGAAAAATTGCTTTATTAAATATGCATAACATGTAATTACTTATTTCCTGCTTAACTGAGCTGGTGAGGAACTCTCTTCCTCAAAGCCAAGCCCCTTCACAGAAAAATGCTTGTTTTAAAAAACTTCCGAGAGGTTTCTTGTGTTAAAGATGTAATTATTGGTCAAAAGGAAACACAAATTATTGATTCATTATTGGTCAAAAAGAGACAACTATTCCCTATACTCTGATAATTAGAACAAAGAAGAAATTCAAATTTTAATGCCTCACATCTTACATATATATGCTAATCTGTGGCCTTTCCGCTCCACATCCTTTTTTTTGGTACAGAATAAAAACACTTCAATGTTTCTGGAAAAACTATTCTTTTTACCCCCCACCAGGATTACCTTATAATGCGAATGAGAAATATGCTCCCCAAAACAGAAATAGAAAAGATTGAAAGTTCTCATTAATTTTCCCACAATTTTGTATCTGTTACCACTTGGAGGAGGAGAGCAGAGAGATTTCAGTGGCTGGCTGTGTCTGAGATAAGAAGTAAATCCCTCTACTATGGTAAAACAACATAAAAAATTGTCCTAGGTTTGGTATATGAAGATTTGTCAGGATGTTGTCACTCAGGAACTTATTCTAGTTACTCTGCTAATTTTCCCCTCCTTTCCTTTCAGAAAAAAACACATTGTTTCTGTTACACCTGATTTCAAAGTGTTACTACCGTATTCTAACAAACTGAAAAGGGATTCTTAAAAACAGCTGGTTTTCTACTCTGGAAAAATTAAACCAGTTGGAATTTTTTTTTACTTTTAATATTTAAATATTTAAATATTTAAATAGTACATTTAATATTTAAAAAGAGAGCAGATTGGATATCAGTCTTATCTATGATTATGCTAAATTCTTATTACCATGAAAGGAATAATTCAGATGTACAGAGAAATTATCAAACTACAGACAAAGGTTATCAATTCTCAATTTCGTTAGCTTCAAGCTTAGCTGAATATTTTCTGCCAACATTTTGTCTTCTGCAGCTCCTGACTGTCTAACACACATTAAAAACTCCGTGTAAAGCCAGCTGATATTGTCTTCTACACCTGGCCAAATAATAAGATTTCTGGATCTATCTGAAAATTCTCACTTTTTTCCAGCTCAAAATTTTTTTTCCAAACATCTTTTTTGATGTGCACTTTTCAAGTATTCATGAAACACTAACAGCAAAACTAACACCAAACAAAAGTACATGGAGAATGAGTAGAAATCCCAAAACTCAACACAGAAAGGTTTAGATTAAACTTTTATATAAAAAGGTGACAGAAAAGATTCACTGAATGACTATGGTATGTATGCATTACATATAGAAAACTTGATACCTCATAAGAGTAAAAAGATAAATCTATCTTTTATGGCTTTTTAGTAAGACATTAAGCTTCTCTTGGAATCATTAAATGAATTTTCTTACTGAAGCTGTTTTGTAAGTTTGTGTGCATTTAAACAGAAAAAAACATTATCTTTAAAAATCAAGAACAAGAAGTAAGTCACATCACACTTTGTTTATAACAGTGATTGCTGAGTATAAATAACTTCCTCTTAATACTGGAGCTGACCCCAAAACAGTCCACCGTTTCACCACTGGAGACAACAGCAATTGCATAAAAGGCAAGCACAAGTATCCTACTGTGAAAGTTTCAGAATATATTTCACCTAGATAAGTTAACTACCTATTAATGTCAACAGGCTGAGTCAGACTCTAAAGCACAAAATGACTAGGGTATTATACATACATAATATATACACCATGTTCAAAAAATATAGGTACCAAGAGAGCTATATTTCTCAAACTCTGAAAGTTAAAAGTCACTTCCCATGGAAAATGAGTCAAACAATTCTGTTTTTCTAACCTACTATATTTCAGGCCTGGCTAGTCCATTGTGCATGCCACTTTAGAAATGACTGATTGATTCACTTTAGAAGACAATTCCTGATAACAAGATTTCACTTTCAGAATTGCGATCTTATGTTAACCTACTGATGCTTACTTTTAGAGCTTCAGCAACAAGTTTAGTGATTTCTGCCTTAAAATCATTAATAAATGAAATATATTGAAATCTTAATGCTGTTGAAGAGCGCATACTGAGCTGCTTTTAGAACCAGAACTTAATCTCCTCCTTTCCCAAAAAGTAGCGAAGTGGCCTGGGCCCTTCTGCTCCAAGGTAGAATCCCATTTCATTTGAATTGCTCTGAAATCTGCTTCAGTGTAATCTGTGTTCAAGGTACTTCCTTGAACTCAAAGAAACTGTTCTTATACTAAGAACTGTAATTCTAACTCTTTGCAGACTTCACCTTGCCTTTTAACAAACAACTACCAGTGGTCTTTCACATAACTGTACTCATTTCCTTTGGGATTTCAGCACGGCACGACTTGGCACTTTGACCAATGCACGTGTTGGAGAATGAAACTGCTGAATTCATCGGCGTTCCTTCAGCCACCTCAGACCTTATTTAGACACCTTTCTTCAATGCTGATAAGGCAATAAGTTGTCAGGGTAGATACAGAGAGTCTTAGGTACTGTGCTGGCTGTGGAACCAAACAGCACAGTCTCACTCCATCCATACTGTATCGATGAATAAATAAGACCTTGAGCCAATGCTTCATTGACAGCTCAATTTACAGTCTCTTCAAGACAGAAGTTAGAGTACTATTAACTTAAAGATGACAATGCACATTTGCAACAATTAAGGCCTGTATCTTTCTAATCGGATCAATCACCTTTTAGACTGTAGTCATAGTCATGTGATTACTGGTAACTGCCACATTATGGCAAACTGGTAAACTTTTAGAAGAGATTTCTCACCACTGCTACCACCAGACCATTGCTAGTGTTGATGTGGCACCAGTCACACGCACATCTCTAAGTTGATGCACAACATCTCAAACCTTATTACTTGGCCTGCAGTATCCTGCCATCATCTTCATTAAGTTCACGTCCATCATAGCCTGCTCAGATTTTGTTGATTTCAGCCCTGATTGTGAATGAAGGCAAAACATTTGCCTGTCACAAGGAGTCTTAGTAATCAAAATAGTACTCAAAAGGGATGCAAGAGTCTCTAATACATAATTCTTAGAGTAGTCCGTGGACCACTCCATCTCCTTGAAGATCAAAGTAGCATAGTAGTTTATTAAGCAAATTACACCCAAACAAATAGTCTGGTTTGAATATCTAGTGCCTGTTACATCCACCATCACCCTAGATCATGTCTAATGGAGAAGCAGTTCATAAATCAATGGGTGTTTGGCATAGGGAACCCTGCCATGTTGCTTATGTGACATTCACAATAAAGATCATAGGTAAATTGGAAAAATCCTTCGGAGAACGGTAGATGGGCTGGAAAAGAAATAAATTTCCTTTTAATGTTCCTCCCCAAAAAAACCTCTAAATTTAAAAAGCCTTTTACCTTTAAAAGAAGGGAAATATGTCACAGAAATTATGTCAGAGTATATGCCAGAAAATTACAATATACTCTTGCAAAGCATAAATGTCCTGAGTACTGTACAGAAATAGTATAAATAGTAGCCCTTGTAAAGGGAAATGTCTACACAATAAAAGTATTTTGTCCTAAAGTACATTTGTTTTTATTACAAAGTGTCTCCCCTCCCAGTCTTCTGTATGCTGCTGCCCCTTCAACACAGTCACAGTCTAGTAGAAGATTAATATTTCAGAACTTGTCATGGGCAGTTTCACTTGACTCTGTCACTGCCTATGTCTGACAAGCTATTTATCATGCTGCTAAGTGTCAGCATTAAATTATCCCTGCTGTTATGACAGCAACATTATTCATCAGGATTACAGCCCCAGTACAAGGCTGCTTACAGCTGTTACCTTCTTCTTCTGGGCTTTATCGATCTCTGCTCTTTCTATTATAAAACAAAAACGGGGTCTATGCACATGACCATTCACATCTTGCATGTCTGATGATTTCTATTTCTGTGCCAACATTGAACAAAAAGAATTCCTAGAAATGGGCTTCCACAGTTATAAAATGTCACCAGCAGAAGAGAATCGCATTCCCTTCAACTGGAGGCACATTCTCTTTGAGGGGACGGAGAAAGACTGTAAACATTATTGATCATAATGCATAGGCACCCAAGGTTGAAGCATGTTGCTTGACAAATCGATCTGCATTTGTTTTAACCAAGTCACCCTTCCTTAACCACTGCAATGAAATGACAATGAAATCAAGAATTATTTATTGAGATGTTCAGTGTTATTCACAGGCAGCTCAACTGTGCCCTGTCTCCAGTCCAAACTCTGAACACTCCAATTACCTTCTGTGGGGCTGTCGGCCTGCAGCAGAATGATACAATGAATAAAGATAAGGGCATGTTGAATTCTTTAAAAATTCTTCTGCAACTTAAACTTGTCTCATTTTTCTGACATTCCACACCCCCCAAGAAAAGAACAACAACAACAAAAATCATTAAGAGATTTGGTTTAAGTTATGTTGGTTTTTATTTCTGACTTCTACATTTTTAGAATGGTTGCTCTGCAATGACTTGTTTGGCAATTTACTCCCATTTTACCTTTGGTTGCCACTGCTGGACTTCAGGAACAAATGCTGTTACAAATATGCTGAAAAAAACATAAAACCCTACCTATAAGTCCATATATGATTTTTTAAACTATAAGAATATTTGAGGTTTTTGAAACCTAGAAGTCAATTCATATAGTAGGTTATTTGATGGCCCACATGCCAGAGCTTTGGAAGAAGTCACCAGACATCTACAATGCATCATATTGTGTGTACTGAACTATTTTTAGGAAGAGAGGTTCAGTAAATTTAACAATACACCCTGCTATCTCCATACCGTTTTCACCTGGTAATTTAGACTTTGATTTTCCAAATCATGCCATTAGCCAGACCTCTCATCAAGTGCTGTTTCAAATCATTAATGCATAAAAAGATAAAAAGAGCTTCTGAAAAACAAGTTATTAAAATTCATTCTAAACTATAATAGGAAACAAAATAGACTAATGCTACCACAGGGAACAGTATTATTCTGTTTCATATTCATGTTTCATAATACCTCATGGATATTACTGACTTTCAAATCGAACATAATGTTTAGTGTTTTCCTTAGATATCAAGGTGCTAAGTGTGTGACTGAGGAAGACTTTCAGCTTTTATTAAGGAGGTATTTTTCATTTGCTTATCTGCAAGGAATAGATCTAAAAGGTAAATTCCAAAGGTCCAAAACTAGTGGACAACAAGCCTTTCCATACTTCCAACTCATTTCAGAGAATTACAGTTTTAGGGGCATGGCACCATTTTCGAGGGGCTGGGGCACTACTGACCCAATTTTCTGCCTTGCAAGAAGATTGCTAGCCCAGCAATGGCATGTGGTAGTGTGGGCCTTCCCATGGGAAGCCAGAGCTGTGGTGGTACAAGACCGTGAGGTGCCAAACCCATTATCTCAGTGCTGCAGCACGGCAATTAGAAGGACATAGAATTAGCTACAACTTTGTCCCCTCTTATTAACCAACTACAGCTAAAAGTGTGGGGAGCACAGCTCAGCCCATCACCACCACTTTCTTTCACACACTAGCTTGCTGCCACAGGGTTTGCACAGATTCATAGGTGAGTTATTTATATTTTCGGCTATATTACTCTACAGTGGAAGATTATGGCAGAATAGGCAGATATGCAGAGTAAGATTTTCAATCTGCAATTTTTTTTCAGGACTTTCAAGTGCAGATTTATCAAGATATTGGATCTTGATGGATCTTGAAGCAAGCTGTTCCAAGCACTGTATTTCAAGGTGTGTTAATAGTTCACCTAAATAAAATATTCTGGGAAGTCACTTTATTTTTTTCATCCTTTGCACTACTTTTCCTGATATTTGGCAGTAAACTAAAATTTCATCAATAATATTTTGTTTAACATGAAAAATTCTGTCAGAACATTCTGACTGAAGTAGGCAATGTCTTTATATTATTAATGTTCTTATCTCCAAGAATTAACTGTTTAAAGTCTAAAAAAGTACTTATTGCAGGTCTCCAATTTCTTTGAAATAACACAAAGCTAGGGATTTCCTTTAAACAGAGCTGCATATATTTCAAATAGAATAAGATGAATGTCTTGTCTACGTATAGCACGTGTTTATATTTTTCTTTTGACAAAATTAGTCAAAATTTTATGGGCATCAGCACAGTCAGGGGACTAGATTAGAAGGGTTTTGAACTCAAGAGAAAGTTTGTGGTTAAAAGCAAGGATGCTATTTGAAATTAAGTTTCAAAGTCCCAAATCTGCTAACAATGCTCACCCAAATACTTCTTCTCATATTCTTCAGCAATTATGGGACCATAATCTATGCTATTAACAAATAGTGATTTGGTGTTCCTATAATATAACAAGTTGCCAATCTTTAGTTGACTATACAGAGATGTAAAGAAAATTGCGATGATGTGGATAGGATCAACAAGAACAACTGTTACTGTTGGAAATAGTGGCACTTTGCCAGGTGGGAGTAGCATTTTGAAAGGGAAATATCAGTGTACATGGCAGAAAAGTACGTTATTTGCAATTAAAAATAATGGAAAAATTATACTTTGAATTTAATTCGATTGACCTGTATGCATAGATTCATTTATTTAATAAAACAAGGCCACGGCAGAAGCATTTTCCCAACAGCTTGTCCCTTACAATGGATCTGTTTACTTTAGATTCACTGGTGATTACATTCAGCTGTACTATAAGTTTGAGAGCTTTTAACTTTGAATGCTGCAATAAATGTCAATCTTTATATTACTGAAGTACAATTAGGCAAACCATGTAATTGTATTGTCACTTATTAATTTCAAGCTCCAATGTCATAAATTATATGCCTTAATTAATACCACATGTCAATCACAATCTGCAACTTTGAAAGGATAAAGAGGTTAACAGAATACATAATGAAAAGAAAACAGTGAGTAACAGCATGGCTAAACGATTTATAAAATTAGACAAGAAAACTGGTGCTGTGTCAGCATGTAAGAGCCAAGACAAAAATAGGGGGGTTGACAAAATGCACACAAGAATTAAGAAGTCAGGAAATTAAGGAAAGTTTTAACTCATAAGGTTTCATTCCATTTGCAAACCAAACGTCTGGCAGAAAGTTATTTGAAGAGAATCACAGAATAAGTCACTAATTCCTTCTGTACCATGCCATACAGGATGAAGAAATAAGCATGTGTGTTTGCACATAGTTATAGGTATCAATGGCTCAGTTCAGCAGAACCTCCTCATACTGCAATAGCTTTACCATCAAAAAGAGGTGGCAATGCTGCCTCAACACACAGGCATGCCAGTGAAATTCCTTTTTTTGATACAAGAAATGAGGGCATAGCTGAAGGCCACTGTTCCTAGAAGTCTTGCAGCTGTGAGTAGTGTACTGGCAGATCATCTGCCACTGGGAAAGAAATTGCAGTAGCCCTCCAGCCCCACTTAGTAAGAACCAAAGTAAGAACCAAAAGGAATCCAAGCAACAAGTAGTAAAATTGGTTCAAACTGAAAGCATCTCAAACATGCATGTGATGTCAGGCAGATGGAAGGAGTAAGCAGGCAAACAATGATTCCTGTGATGGAGAATAAGGACATCGAGGAATATGCAGTAACAAGGAGCAACTGAGTATACAGCATCTGTCACTTTCAAGTGCTGCAAAGTATTATCTCAGTCTATCTACAGATTGTGGGACATTACCTAAAGGGGAAAAGAATACATGGTTAGGGGGTTTGTTTTTAAGCTGTTAACATGTGTTAAAACTGTGTCTGTACTAGCTGTAAGGAATTTGAGATTCTATCATGAGTAGAAGTGAGATGGACTGAGAGCTTATTCAAACAGAATAAAGAATATTTCTATTTTCTCCACCACTTATATTTTTCTATTAGAGACTAAAAAAGAAAAAAAAATAGACAAATGTTCAAGGGCTAATATTCAAGATCTCCTAGAGTTACTTTAAACAGACACTCCTCTCCCACAGGTAAGTCAACATTTTACTCTTCAGCTGGGTACTCTCCAAGAAACAGGAAGACAGGAGCCCGTCCATCTGATTTCCCCTTCAAAGCACCCACAGGCAGGCTTCTAAAACCCAGAAGTCTCCCCCTACCCCTTCCCATTCACACAACACCCAAAAGAAAGTAAAAGATGTGTCATACCTGGGAGTGGTAGGGCGCTTTCCCTGGGTGATGGAGCATGGACTTCTGACACCAGCCACACGTGAAGGATATTCATTTTCGTATATTTTCCCGACAAGCCGAAGCGTGCTCTTCCATGCCTCTCTTGAAGAAGAGCAGTTTGTCTCTCTCTGAGCCATCTGAGGGACTGACAACATGCCAAGGCACCATGTAGGCTTGCAGCCACAGTATAGGGCAGATGCCCTTACCCAGCCAAGGAGAAGAGCTAGCTCCTTGTTTTGGCACATACCAAAGCAAGATTCATTATAAGCTCTTCTCTACTTTTAGGGCTCGAAGAACTCAGCTGGGGTTCATTTCAGACACTAAGGCTGCAGCAAAGCTGGCAGAATGCAGCCCTGCAGAATGGGGACAGCAAAGCCTAATAAAGAGCATATGCTCACACTCCCAAGCTTGACCTATAGCCACAGTGTGGGTGCAGTCTCCCCTGGCCTTCCTCCTTCTTTTCCAGCATGAGATTGCCATGGCCAGGCAGGCACAGGGGCCCAGGTGGGCAGTGCTACCTTCCCACCTTCTACGGCCATCCAATGCGAATGCAACCAGCCATCCCATCACTACCCTTTAGTTTTCTGTTGCTCAGTTTACTCTCATTTCAACAGCTTGTGAAAGGCAGCGCCAGAGAAGTTTGCAAACGCTATTGACATGTTTAGGTAGCAAGAATAATTTTATTCCAACCTGCAATCATAAAAAAACTGCTAACAAAGCTGCTAAACACATATTGCAGTTTTCATTGCATCCCCCAAGCAACTGAGCTGGGACAGCCCCGAAGGTGTGCCCTGAAGTGTGATGACCCAGGACCTCGGACAGTGACAGGAGTGAAAGAAGCTTGTCAGTACCTCATAATTGCTGACATCAATTTTCTTTTTCCTAAGCAGCCCTATTATATAAATAATAACTCCTACTTGAAATATAACTAGCTGTGTTCCAAGGCAGATATTTGTTTCTGTGTACAGCCTCATGTTCTTATCTTTTAAATTTTATCCCTCTTTCTCCTGTCTCTTTCCTTCTCTCTAGCTTAAGTATCTGCTTTCCAGTACATAAAACCATACTAGATCTGAGGTTGGAGACTTTCTTTCATACACATACCATATGTCAAGATTTCTACAACTCCTTGTAATATATTTGTGATCATAAATATTTTCATTTCACAATCTATCAGCAAAATAGGGTATACTTTACTACTAGAAGCAATAACTGTAAGTGGCTTTAGTGGCCTGAATTTTCTCATACTATAAAAATTTTTTAAAGAAACTCCTTTATGTTAGATTTAAGAACACTACTGCTGCAATGTGTATATCTGATGTACTATTTTAATTTATTGATGCAATATTTTTTTTCTTGTACAGTACTCACAGTGATGACATAAAGTATTTTAATCACTGGCAGAGTGATCTTTACTCAAGATACTTTCTGCAGCTACTTTGCATCAAAAGATTGAGGCATTAACATAACAATAACTAAATTACAGTTCAAGAAACAAATTCCTTGGTAAACTCAATCCTGGAGGGTACTAGAAACATCTTCTGAAACACTGAGTACTTCCAACTTTTATCAAAGTCAGTGAGAAATGCAGGTGCTCTGCAGCTTGCAAAATTAATCTCTTCCATATTATCAGTTACCAGCTGTTATCTAATACATATTGAATTGTATGAAAAAGAGCTATTTTCAATGTTCATTGTGGTGAGAACTATTAAGATTTACTTGTCAGACTTCACACATCTTTAAATCACTTCGGTATGCAAAAAAAAAAAAAAAAAAAAAAAAAAGATGCATTAAATTATCCCACCGAAAACTGTTGTATCTGCTTTCTACATTAGGTATCAAAGTAGTGTTCACATTCTTTTCAAGTATCATTATAACACAATTTTACATTAGGAAACAATGAAAACTGCAACATTACTTCACTAATAACTCCAGCCCCATCCTCAAAGATGCTGAACTACAGTTCTGCTCAAGTAATTGAAAGAAGTTTTCAGCAACCCAGGGATTACATACCCAATCTGCTGTGCCCAGTTAGAAACAGCTGTCTGCATCTCCTATTCTTTTGTTCCTAATCAGATGAACCACTTTCTCACCTTAGATGCATGTGTAACTGAGCAGGCCTAAGTAACCTGTAGCTTTCCCTTTTTGTTCACAAGAAGGGAGATGTATACAAGAAATGCACAACACAAGAGGCAAGAAAAGTCAGAGGCCGAGACCGTGCCCCCTCTCCACTCAGGCAGTTTGGCACACCAGTGCAGCTATTCCTCCCCTGCCACTGTTTGCGGATGTGCTCCTCCACCTGGCTCTGGCCTACATCCAGCCCACTGGTGTTTGCAGCATACATGCCAGAGCAGGCAAGAGCAATGCACACAGGCAATGCTTCATTTGAGAGTCCCATCTTTGAGCCTCCAAGCTCTAAAAATCCAACCTGGAAACTCTGCAGGTCCTTTCCACAGGACAATTCACCACTTGCTCCCCGCCCCCCCCAACCTTTAGAAATGCAGTTCAGCACAACAACCACTACAGCTCACTTTCTTGTGACTCAGAGATGACCTGCTTAAGCCTCCCTCCTCCCAGCATCTCTGCACTGGAGCTCCAGGAACCAGGGAGGGGAGACACGCCCCCCCAAATTCCAAGCCAGAGCATGCTCCTGGCAGCTATTGCAGGGATTGGATGCTCCGTGCATCAGCTGGCACTCGCCTGGATGGATGTGATACATGCTGGTGGTAGCTCAAACAAATTTTCCTCAATAATTGGGCCCTACCTCAGAGCTGAACCGGGCAGCTCTGTGCCCCATAGTCCTTACAGAGCACCCACTTACATATAGCTCCCTTTCCAGGTGCTGGGAAAACCACCTGACTTTGCATCATTTCAGTGGTAAATAATGCAATCCCAAAAGACCACAATAAGAAGACAAGTAAAAACAACCCCCCAAATAGTTACTTTTACAATCTCTTGATTTTTAATAAAAGCTCATTGTTTTGAAGGTCCAACTCAGTTATATGATATGCAGTGCAGGTTTCAGACTGTGATCAGCATCACAGTATCTGAGTGCCTTCTGGAAACCTAACTAACATCTGTCGTGGCTTTTTTTATTTCTCATGCTCTGTATCCTTTGTCTACCTCCCTCCTTCCAGGGCAGATGTGCAAAATGTGGGGTGTTTCACTAAAGTTTTCATTAAAGGTTAGTGTTATATGGGTCTGTGTATGAGTATGGAATGATATTAGAAAACAAATATAGCATTTTATTTACAGAGGGAGAAAACATAAATATATACCTTTACACACACACATTCCATACATACAACCTACCTTCACAAAATCATAGTGGGGGAGGGCCTTAATGGACAGACTCAGAGGAAAATGGTGACTCCTTCCGTTGAGGAAAAATCTGATTAGCACTGCTTTATTGTGCTTTTGGGAAATGCAGTGTGAAGGGACTACTAGAATTAACCCATGTGCATCTGAGAGGATGCAGTATCCTTCCTTAGTGCTGTGCATCAGTATCGCATCTGCTAAAGCACTCTCACAGTAGCACCGTCATTTAATACTACCAGCAAATGTCAGGGTGATACCGCTGCTGTAATTCTCACAATGATTCTCTCTGGTTTCAGAACTCCCCACTCCCTCCTTACTCAAGCTGAACTTCCCTTGAAGTTAGTAAGAATATAAAGACCAATGCGGTGTGTGTGTAAGAAGGCTTGGAAATTTCAGAATCTGGTGAGTTATTTTATTTGACACTGACATATTTTTATTTTCTCGCTATTTCTTTTTCATTTGTCTACTACTGTTTTGAAAAACAGCAGCAGCCTACATGCTTTACAAATCACGAACATCAGAAATAGCAGCCATTATCCACAGGCTTACATTTCTGCAGTCGTTTTGCCAGGGACTGCACACACTTCCCTTAAGAGATTCTCTTTTTCATATTTGATCTGTTGTCTCCCTATTGAAAATATCACTGACACCGCTGAGGCTAACAAGGTCAAGTGCTTTGAGATGGAAGCCTTTTGTACTGATGAACAGCTGAAAGGTGCGACATATGTTTTAGGGCCCTAGCAGCTGCCTCAGGGAGAGCCTCTTGGGTCTCTTTTAATGATAAATCCAGGCCTGCTACTTCATCTCAGCATGGAAATAGCAGCATGTTAACATTCATCCAAACTCTTGTGTCTGTCATTAACTCAGCCCTTCTACTGTAGTTACATGGCAGAGCACAGCTGACATATCACCTGTCCTCCCACCTCGCAGAACAGTAGGGCAGGTTATGCATCAGTGCAGCATTTAAATGCCATTTGATTGAAAACTACTGATTACTCCACACGTTTTATGTCTCTGTTTTTTTTAATTTTCCTGAATGACAGCTGATCACAGTTGTTTCTTCCTCTTGTTATTTTCTGTACTGTAAATATATAAAAATATATATGTGTGTATATATATATAAAAAGTTTTACAACTGATGCTTACAAATTGTGTCAGTCATACATGCAATAGAAATAAAACAAGCATATCTGCAATTGTCTCTGCAGGAACAAATCAGTTCACGGCTGCACAAGGCCCCGAAGATCACAACCTCCCATTGAGCCACACTCAGAGGAATGAAAAAGAATAACAAATTCAGCAATAAATGCTTTCTTTAGTAAAAAGTTTTGATGCCACTAGTCAGGAGGGAGGGAATTTTCCCGGTTCTCCCTAGCAGTCTTCAGTCCTCAACTTTATCCTTTAACAAGTACTTTGGGATCCTTGAGAGTGAAAGGTGCTATATAAATGAGAGATGTATTAATAAAATCCCCAACTGCAGTTCACCTGCAAATGGGAGCTCCTCCAGCTCAAGGCTGGAGTAATTCTGCTAGGCAACCACAGATGGTGTGACAGATGATCTCAGCAGCCCATCCTTCTATGTTTTTTTTTAGTTTAAATTAAAACAAAAAAAAATTATAAAGCTATCTTGGCATGCTACAGATTTCAAGGGCCTTAAGTTCATCTTCAGAGCTAGCTTTGGTCCCTTTACTGCTATTCCTTGTCAGAAAGTTTTATACCTGAATCCAGCTGGGGAAAGAATGTATATGCTAGACATTTGCTTCCACCTTGCCACAAATGGCAGGGAGGGAGAGAGGTGAATGCCTGGGATAAATGAATCTCTCTTGTTGAGAACAGAAGCAGACTCGTCATCCAAGAAAGACTTCAAAACTTCAGGGTTGCTGGTTATGTCCCAGTTCTATCTATTTCTTTGGCTATTAGATCTCCCAAAGAAAAAGTTCTGGTCATCGGAAATTGGCTTTTGACCCCTGTAAAACCACTGTGATCTTGGTAAAGTGTAGTCATATCAGAGCACAATAATAATAATTGCTCAAATCCTGGTGGTTTTAATTGACTGTTACTTATAGATGTTAACTCTGCTCCAGAACAATTTTTTTCTCTCATCATTGTGGCCTAAAATAAGACTCACTGCAGAACCCTAGAAAATTGCAAAAGTTAGGGGGTTTGCACATAGTTGCTAATGGAACAGATTTTGATAGCAAGCCATTTTTAACATAAAACATATTTTAAATTGAACACCTATTGATAAAGGTTAGCATAAAAAATATGCATTTTTAATTTATCAGGGCAAAAGTATTACCCTCTAACTGAAACTCTTAATTTGGTCACATATACATTTTGGCTATAGGTTTAAGGAAAATTCCCCCTCCCGTCCTGTATGTGACAAATATTATACAGGTAGATCTTCGACTTAAAATCTTGATTCGTATATGACTCTTCTTGTTGGTCACAGGGGCATCATCCTTAATTCTCTTTGATCTTTTAAACTCTGGATCATTTATTGAGATAATGCCAAAAATAGGATTAGAAATCTAATTCCTAAATGTAAAAGTAAATTTGCTTGCTTTTAAAATCCAAGCCTCCAAACATTCTTGTTATGTTGGAAATACTTATTTTCCCCTCATTTAAACCAGAGAATAAACATAGTCATGCCAACAAAGTCAGTGGTGTGACACCAGAACTTGGCCCATTTGTCCTTAAGTGTTTGAAACTAAAATATAAAAACTTCTTTTGGATGTGTTGTTTATTTCTGATTTTAATACCACCAAAAGTTGTGCTTCAGTTTTGTTTATTGGTATATTAGCAGAGTTTTATTATCAAAATACTTTATGATGAACAGCATATTCAATTAACTCCATGGAAGAACTTATAAAGAAGCTACTTTGTGCAACAGCATCTGCTGATATCAAGAAAATGACCTACATAAAGTCTTCACATAGCAATGCATTTTGTAGCAAAACAATCCCTGGAATTTACCCAGTATGATGCTTTACA